>NC_056731.1:866811981-867111981 GCF_019279795.1 Protopterus annectens | reverse complement strand
TTGTTTAGGCCACCATTGGATTAAAAGGTTGGGAAAACGCTCTAAAATGCATACCAGAGCATTTATAACCTTATAGCTTTTTGGGTCTTGGCTTATTAGAGTTATTTCCTAAACAGTTATTACTGTACTGGCTTGGTCAGGAAAGGTTATGTTGAAAGGATGGAAGGAAAACTAAAGCTGAACAACAATGAATTTGTTTCCTTAATTATAATTTCTGTTCAAGCCATCATTGAATGAAAAGGTTCTCATCTAAAGACACACTGCATTCTGTAACAAACTACACCAAAGTCCTCCTTGGTTCAGTGTCATCTCCCTACCGGTCAAATCCAAAGCTTTATTAGCATACCAATTTCCTTTTTGCTCCAATAATTTCTGTCTCAGTTTACTGACACTTTCCAACAAGCATTCAAAATATCACTATTGTATCGTATGTAATAAAACATCCCAATCATTTTGTCAGTTGATATTACATAGCCCTTATGTTCATTTCATTTATTAATCTTATAAGCAGCCTGAACTATTCAAGGATACTTCCTTTTATGCCACATTCTGACCAGCCTGGATGTGCCTGGTGTAGGACCCATCAGTGGATTAGCTGCACATTGCAAGGAACTTGAGAAGGATTTGTTTCAGTTGCTCATCACTGATTGCCTTCCCCTCTGCCCAATTCTTATAGGAGCTATTTGCATAACATCAGTAGATATGAAAGGTAAATAACAGTCAAATGCAATGTAGTTCAAATGTTGTGGTACACACTGATGTCTGTGACAGCTGCAATGTCTTCTACACTGGCAAGACATGCGAGATATCACAGAAAAATTTAAAACAGACACATTCTACCAAAAATAAAGGACGAGTCAGCATCATTTGCCATGATAAAGCCCTAACTATGGCTCAAGTGACCTGGATTTGATTAGCAGCATGGGCATTTGAGGTACTGGCAGGGGTGTTTGGGAATGCCATCCCAGACAGAGGGCATTCATCTACAAATTCACCGCAGGGAGGTGGGTCACAGAAGGGAGTAACCACTGGACATAATGAACGATCACGCGGGGGGGGGTAAGTAATTTGTGACCTACCATGGCAGCAAGGATGATGTGTGATCACATGACTTCCCAATGAGCCTAGTGCAGCAACTGCATTGGAGATTAGGAGGAGTAGGCAGACCTGAGGTAAGAAGGGGCCAACAGGACGAGTTGATGGTTGACTGAGTGGGAGGAGAGGGAAAAAAAAAAGGTCTACTGTACTATATAAACACTTTATGACATGTCAAGGTATCACAGAAGCTTCCATTCCTTTTTTTTTTTTTTTTTTATTCTGGACCGTGTTAAGAAAAATCCAGAGGGAGAAGTCACTGACACTTTATTAGAGATTTGGACCCAGGTTTTAATGACTCATTCAGCAAAGCTGTAGTAAGTAAACTGAATTTCTGATGTACTTTTTCATTGTATATTTCTAATTACTGAGGTGTTATGTATGGGTCTACATACTCTGAATACATCTTTCTGAATAAAGACAAATTAACAGTAACAGCTGCATCTTGGTAATTCTATTCAATAGTTTATGTTTCATAAAGGGCACCATGAGCAATGCAGTTGCTAAGTATTCAGCTGTGTACCTGGAACAGCCAAGGTTGCATGCAAATGAAAAACAAAACAGTGCTTGACTTATAAAACTACAAACCATATTGCAGACTAGAAACAAGACTTTTACAAGGAGTCAGTCCATGGACATACTAAGTTACAGTTTCCCAGCATGCAAAGTCCAAGAAACAGTTATATGTCAAACAGCATAACATAGCTGACCTTAGCACCCACATTTCATTGACTGACAGTCCATGTAAATTGTAAAATAAAGAAAGGGGTGCAAAGTTATATCCCACTAGCATGTACAGTATACAAAAGAACACTGTCACAATCAACAGTTCAATATTTTGCAAACAACTTGAAGTAAAGCATATAGCAACGGTTACTTTTACATTTATCAATCGCTTACACAGATGTGCTAATGTCCTACTCACTGGCATGAGCACATAACTAGGAAGGGCAGACATGTTCTAGCAGATACATGTATTAATAGCAGCAACATTATTTGTTGACTGCATCAATCTCAGCCTGATATGCAACAGAAGTTCTAAAACCATAATGTAATGTAATCTATAGACTGATCCTGATCTCATAATCATCCTCAAAGTACAACACAAACTAGCCAGGCAGTCCTACAAATAAGCCATTTAGCCTCTTGATAGTACACTTACTGATTTATTAATGTAGACTTGAGTAATTTTATTCTAGAAGACCTGCATGTTTTAATCTCCACTGCATTCTGGAGACTAAAGGAGTCATTACATTTTGAATATACAGAGATGCAAAGCATTTTATAGTACAGCCATCATAAAAGTTTTTTTTCTAGTCTGCAGTGTAGCACATTTATCTCAACGTGCTGCCTATAGTGCATTAGAGGATCCCACAGATAAATGCAGTACATTGTTAATATCGATTTCTCTTTAGCTATTTTACAGAAAACAGAGCACTGGTTATTTGAAGGTGCCCTGTACATAGCACTATGGACAAAATTACAGTTTATATCAAAATCAGTGGAACATTGAGACTTGGCAAGACACAATAATCTAGTGTTATCTGATGAAAAGAAATCAACTCAACAACACCCTGTCTTGAGAACTTTGATGGCATTTCAGGTAACTTTATTCCAGTTACAACGTCAAAACAGACATCAGCTTTACTATGGTTCCCCAGTGAATTAAAATTAACTGAATCAAATATCCTATCTTATAACTTTTATAGCATCTTAAATGATTTCATTCCAGTTACAAATTTAACATATGTATAAAAGTCATATAACATTAATTAAAACAGTCCGATGGACTCTCTATTGACTCTAGGGGTAGAGAGGTAAAGCCCGGGGTATGGTCTATATGACCATGATTTGACTAGTGGCTCACATACTAAAGCAGATGGCTGGAGAGGGGCTGGTGTGTCTCATGCCAGCTCACCTGGCCCTTAGGAAGGAGCAAGACCAGCTGAAGAAATGACATATGGATGGAAGCTCCTTATTTTATTTATTTTGTTCTGTTAATAATGCTGTAAAATGCTTAGATGAATAATTACTCTAATGAACTTGAATTGGAAAATGTGCATAAATGAGTATATACCTGTACTAAGTTTAGTACACTGGACACTGTGCCATTAAGGATGCCACCTTTTCAGATGCCCAAAGAAGGATTTTTTTCTATGGAAAACATGTAAATTTGCATTACAAACCATTCCTATGACCAAGTGCAAAGGACTCGACTTCACTTTACTGTCAAAATAAAAGCTCATTTTTATATACTTTGAAGTGTTTCTCTTGTTGCATATCATACTAATGTGTTTCAGATACAAAATAATTGTATTACAATAAACTCTCAGTGAACCGGCACCCATGGGGATTGGTAGATGCAGGATAACTGTAGTTTCTGGTTGTCTGAGAGTTGCAATTAAAAATAGGCTAGACTAATACTGTATCCTATACTATCTGTTTGGTTTGACTTGTTCTCCAGCTGGGGAGAGAGGGAATTTACCCCCATCCTCCATTTTAAAACTCTAAAAACGTAAGGTATGTTTCTGTGTGTGTGTGTGTGTGTGTGTGTGTGTGTGTGTGGGGGGGGGGCAGAAAGTGCAATACATGAAAATTGTTCGGTATTTCTTAAATTTTTTGCTGGTTGCTACAGTGTTAACTGAGAGTTTACTGTACTCAAATACTGCAGGAAATTTAGTTAATATTTTTGCCTGAAGTATCAGGACACTTGCCATTTTTTAAGTTTTTTTTTTTCAGCAGGACACAACTGCCCAAATAGGAATTCTTCTGCATAAAGAGAGATGTTGGTAACCCCAGACACCATGCCTTCCAACCAAGGGAAAACGTTAGTTACATATCTATAAAGTCTAAGCCAGCCACAGATTCCAGGCTACCAGTTTCAGACTCTCATTTCTAATGCTTGATCATAAGGTGATGTGTTGCAGAAGGTATTCTCCCTGGAAAGGGATCCCCCCAGGTGATATGGGTGCTAATATCAGACAGAACAGGGAAACACAATGATCAAGTGGGTGCATGAGACACATTACATTCAAAGCCTGATGACAGAAAAAAAAAATTTCATACAGACTGTTTTGATGTGATAAACACCTCCACAGCCCTGCCACTGTAATACAGAAAGCTCCATATCTGTATCCTAGAATAGTCTTACAGGTATGCACATATTTCTTTTCAGTACAACTCCCTCATTCCTTGCTGTTCAGTCTTCTCTGATCTTCTAATCCCATGACAGCTTTCTGTTGCCATCCTTAGTCAATGACAGTAGCTGAGCATGTACTAAGAACTGTGCTATTTTGAAGTAACTAAGCCTAAAATGGCCAAGTGATTTACTTAGTATGGTTTGGGGGAGGGTCTGGGTAGCGTAGATCAAACAGTCCTTCCTTCCGTCTTATTTGTGCACAATGCAGCTCAGAATCAGAGATCCAATGTACACACTTCTCTTACAATTCCATTGTGTAAGCAAATATCGAGGGTAGATCTAGACAATAAATTGAGCATCAAGAATTGCTGCGGGGTGAACAAACAGTTTCAAACTAGGAAGAGCTGCAAAAATGGGGACAGCTGAGAGGTATAGTTGGAACACCATATCTCAGTTGCAAACATTTTGTGGTGGGCCACTTCTTATATGACATCTGTCTACAATTTAATCTCAAGACTTCTTTGTATAGATTTCTGGTATCCATTAAAACTGGGTACCATAACTACTGCAAACAAATGGATACAAACACTTTCTTCTAATATAAATTTGATGTCTTGTTTATGTAATTATGACTGTACAAAACAGCCTATTCCATTATTTTTAATGTATTTTATTAAAATGAAACAATATTATGGGAAGTGATATAAGGGAAAAGGTGTGGGAAGGAACCCCATTCAGGCAAAAAACAGCACTATAACTTTTATGAAATCAAGGCAGCAACAAAACTTACACTGCCTGCATAAAACATAAAATAATGAAATAACGCTGTCATTGAATAATTTCAAAGTTTAAAGATCTTCATTAAAGATTTAGTCATGCAGCTTTGACAAAGGTTTTTACAAATTGTACTACAACTCCCAGATTATGCTTAATAGAGAGTTCCCTAGAACAACACTTTTGTTAACACAGATTTCTTAACAGCCCACTCTGGGGGAATAAATTTGTTTCCATATTCAGGTAATAACCTTTCTTATCTACAATTACTTATTTCCAAGAAGTACAGTCTGTGACAAGGGAATCACTTCTTATACAGGAATCCCTAACAACACAAGACTCATCTCTCCTTCCAACTGAAGATTCCAAAACAAGTCTCAAACACTACCTTCTAAATTAATTAAGCTTTGGACACTTAAAAATAAGAACTCAATCATTTAAAACATCAGCTGAATACCTCCAGCACTGACCAAAACTTGCAGGGAAAAAATAGCTTCAATCTCTGGGGGTCCAGAAGAATAATGCAGAATCCTCCACAGAAAAAAAGTTATAACCTAAGTACTCTATAGATCTTAGAGACAGAAACATGAGACAGACCTTCTCCCAAGAGACTTTGTCCCAATAAATCCACAATGGAAGTACTTTTAATATCAAAGTTAAGTAACTTCTGTCATTTTTCTCAATTTTTGTAAATTCCCCTTGGATTATTAAAGTTAGTAACTACTCATCTTCCCAAAGAAGAAATTATGCCTGTGCTAAAATCAATGCAGGTACATTTCTAGACTAACTGCATTCCATAATATTGACCTTCATACCAAATGAATGCAGGCTTTTAATTAAATCAACAGGACTACATTTGTAAATATCCAGTCAAAGATTTTCAAAGGTTTAATTTTTGACAAATAATTCCTTTTGAAAAATACAAGTTTACAAAACATTTAGGCTAACTCTTGATTGATAAAAATGTAGGTATAAGGGCCAGACATATTCCCAATTAGGTTATTTGAGCTTATGAATCAATGAGATGAACTGACTAGGCCAGGATGGCTTATAAAAGCAAGACAGCCAAGATTCTGGAAACAGCTAAGGGTGGTGGGGGGGGTAACCATTTTCATGGGAAAGAGCTAACAGAAGTTCAGATTTCAGGGAAATGATTTTATTTGGTTTTAGGAATACATAACTAAGTAGAAGTGCAGAGAGGGGATTAATATTGAAGCCAGGATTGGTAAATTTAATCAACAAAGCTAGACTGAAAAATTTATAGTACAAGAGTTTAATAAGTACATTCTATACAGCACTTTTACAACTACCAAATCTGGGGTGGGGGGAACTTAAGAATGACTAGAAAGCAAAGCTAATCAAAAAAAATATATATACTGAGCAACAGAAGAGGACAGGCTGGGCTCCCAAACAAGTTACCAAACTGGTAGACCAGCCAACCTCCTGCTGTGACAGGAAAAGGAGGAGGTTGGTTGGAAATCAAAAAAAAAAAAACAGGATCAAGAATAGGAAGGGGGGGGGTGTGGCCAAGATGCTAGTCTGATAGCAGCAGAAATCCATAGCTCTGCCTAGATTTTAATATCCTGACAGGAAATATACTTTAATTTTTAGAAACATATAACTGAAAGTATATTAAAAGTTAGATTAACATAGACACTTTATTATTTTCTAAAAATTAATACATAGTCAAGAGAATTTTTCAATTATTCCTGTCAAGAAGTTTTCTACTGGAGATCTCAAGATGAGCAACTCAAAGAACCCACAACAGGAGAGTGCAGTGAAGAAAGAACTACATCTTATAATAACAAACATGCAAGAACTGTCACTAAAAATGGACAAATTCAAAAACAAAATGGATATTATCAAACAAGAATGCAGTAAACAACTGGAACTTCTGAATGGAATAGTAAAAAAACAATGTGAACAGATTCTTGCCTTAGAGGAAACAGTAACTGACCTAGATACTAGAGTGACAGAAAATGAACATCACAATGAATTTCTTCTGAAACAAAACACCAGACTGATTGAGAAACTGGAAGACTGTGAAAGTAGATCAAGGAGGAATAACATAAGAATATATGGAATTCCTGAGAAAAAAAGTGTTCTAACATGATTCAGTTCCTCAATAAGTGGTTTTCATCAGCACTAAACATGCCTGGATCCCTCTCTTTTGGAATTGAGAGGGCTCTTCGGTCCCTGGCAAATCCAGCTTCATCTCGGAGTTCCTCTAACCCCAGGTCCATAACAGTTAGATTTCTTTCCTCGCAAGAGAAGGACTTAGTGCTGAAATCAGCTTGGACTAATTCCCCTATCAAGATAGGTGAAAAAGATATTCGTTTTGACAATGACTACACCTCTACAGTCATACCCAGAAGAAAGGAGTGTGTTCCTCTAATTATGTCCTTGAAAAAAGCCAATATCAAAGCTCAAATCCTTTTTCCTGCAAAAATAAAAAACACCTGGCCAGAAGGAGTGAAGATCTTTGATTCCCTACAAGAAGCAGTAGAATTTATCCAAAAGAAGAAAATACTGTCGGACATAGAAGAAATGGATTGGCTATCCCAGAGTTTGAAGAGAGAGGCAACAAAAAATGGATGGTCTGTGAAGGAAGGAGCAAACTAAACTAAGAAACTAAAGGACAAATGAATACATTTGTTCTAATTTTAAATGTTTTCTTTTATGAATCATAACATATTTGATTCTGGAAAGTCTCTATACAGTAAGGTAATGTGAATTATTTTTATTATTAACTTTCTCTTTTCCTTTCTATATCTTCTACTTCTAATTACATATAAACAGCATTCTCTCTCTCTTCTTATTCTTTTTTACCACTGTTCCTTTTCTCTCTTTTCCCCATTATAAGTACTTTACATACTTTTCCCTTTTAAATAACTACAAATGATGCATGTCTTCTAATTCTTCAGTAACAGTATAATTTGACTTAATACCAAAGTGCATTTTTTCTAGTGGGTCAGTGGTGGGGTAACAAGGTGTTTCTGATTAGTGTTTCTAACTAGATGTTTTAGACTCTTTGTTTAGATATATTTAAACATTAATACAGTACATTAAAGACGTTTTACAGATAGCTAAATATAAGTTTTATATATATATATATATATATATATATATATATATATATATATATATATATGGTTCCCCTTCACAACGCCGAACGCTCAGAAACTTGAAATGCATATGGCCGATGCCATATGCTCGAATTTCTGAAGTTCGACTTCGTGAAAGGGAACAAAAAAAAGAAGAACGTAACACAGAAACGTGTTTCTGCAGGGGGGCAAGCCCCCCTGCACCCCCCACACCCCCTGCTACTTATTTATTCCAACTCCGAGATTGCACTACAGTGCAGAAAGGGAAATCTCCCATTCTGCACTGTATGCCGTTCCCCATTCACACAGTCGAGCTTCTACAATTTCGAGCATATGGTCTTGACCATATGCATTTTGAGATTGTAGCCGTTCGACTTTGTGAAGGGGAACCATATATATATATATATATATATATATATATATATATATATATATATATATATATATACTGGGTTCTTTTTTTTTTCTCTCTCTCTGGCCTGGTTAACTAGTGGGTAAATGATTGAAATGTTATAATATGATTTCTGATTTGAGGCAGCTGTTGTTACTTCTAAATAGTTGTTTTTATATAAAAAGGGTCAATTTTTTCATGATGCTGATGGTTTGTGAGGAAACTGGTGGTCTGTGTGACTGTTCTCATTGTGGAGATTCATGACATGCACTGAAAAGGCAGCTTGAGTGTTTTTTTTTTTTTTTTTTTGCTTTCTGTGAACTCTAAAAGCTTCAAGATTTGAATTTCCTGCTGAAAATGCTTTTTTCTTCACTAGAGACAACTTCTGTTGTGCATGAGCCTATTTAGATACTTTTTAACAAGTTTATGAAGCTGCAGCTTGAGGAAACAGTGATGACATCATTTGACCTTTTGAACTTGCTAAACGGTTGTACTTAGAATTCTTTTCTCTTGAAATTCTGTTATCCTTCACTAGACACTTTAAATGGTAAATAATTAGTTCTGATAAAAGTGTTTAACTCCTTTGAAAATGCCTACGTTCTCTTATAGATGCATACATTCTGCAGATTCAATGCCACTATTAGTAACTAAATGACATCAAGTGAACTAGGAGCTGCATTAGAAAACTCATTATGCATATTAACATCAGACTTGTGTTATATAATGAAACCTTTAGCAACTAAATAGAGGGATGTGAAGCCCCCCTTTTCTCTCTCTCTCTCTCCCCCCTTCCTGATGAAAGATGTAAACATAGATATTGTTAATACATATGAGTAATATGTGTATAATTGTAAAATATAATAGTTATGTTATAATAAGTGAGCGCTCTCTCTCTCTCTCTATATATATATATATATATTCAACAGATCCTTACATGAAAAATGTTAGATGACTGACAAAATGGTTAAATTACCTGATGTTTCTTGAAAAGTCTTGGAAATAATGACAATCTTCTTAACCGTCAGCTTCTAATGTTTATACATACTTTGATCTGATGTGTATTTCTGGCATATCTACGCATTAGAGGTGCTATTATCATACGTAACATATTCATATAGCTTCAGATATATTGGACACTCTCATTCTAATGTATATTTCATGGATTCAGATTTCTTTAGTTGCTTTCATAATGCTTTTCTTTTTTGTTTTTATTCTATAGTCTAAGCAGAGATGGATAATTTGTGTCGTTTGGTATTGGAGAGGTGGTGGATGGTTTAGTTAAGTTTTTAACTAAACCAGAAACTTTGTTTCATGTATGTGTTTGTAAATAGTTTTGGGTTTTTTAAAGTAGTGCTTAATACATGCATCCATGATAAGTAAGTTTTCAGTAGATTTCAAGTCAACATGGAAGAAAGGTCTTTCAGTTAGTAATAACATACACATTATAGTCAATGGCTTATAAATGTTTATCATTAAATATTAATGGTTTGAACAATAATGTCAAAAGAGCTGGTTTGCTTAAATATATCAAAATGCATAAAGCCCAGATCATCTTTTTTACAGGAAACCCATCTATTAAAAAAAATATCTACAAAAATACTCATTCAAATGCTATACCATTCTGGCTGATTCATGTTTTAAGACTAACAGAAGGGGCACTCATTCTATGGAAAAATACTTGTACTATGCCAAGAAGTATAGATCCAATTTCAGATAAAGATGGGATGCTAAGCATGGTTATTTTGGAAATCAATAGGAAGTATTATACTTTGATTAATACATAATGGATACCAGGACTGAGTACTAAATATGTTGATAAATATCTGGACCTGATTACTTTAAATGCAAAAGGGGAAATTACAGCAACAGGTGATATTAACTGCCTATTATCAGGCAATGATACTTCTAAAAATGGTAAAATAAAACTAACATCTCAAGCCAAGAAGTTAAATGACTTTACAAACCAGATGAACCTTAAAGATATACACGGTCTAAGAGAACATTATTCCTTATTCTATACTCACTATTCATATTGGTTTGGTACAAAAACAAACACTGATAAGGTATTTGTATCAATATATACTCTAAAATAAGTGACAGCTCTATAATGACCTGTCCACTTTCGGACCATAATGCTATAAACTTTACATTAACTACACATACAGATGATTTAAGATTTCTACAGAGAACTCCTGCTTACATGACTAAGTTAAATGACTTTAGGGAATGGATAATGAAAGAAATAGACATGTGTATGGAAATAAATGATAATGGTGAAGTGACTGATACTATACTATGGGACACCTTTAAAGTTTATAGATATATATATATATATATATATATATAGATAGATAGATAGTAGAATAAAATCTTGGTACCTTAAAAAAAGGAGAGAGTGGGACAAAGAACTTTTAGACTTACAAAAAAACACAGACAAGGTAAAAATAGACGCAAAACCAAATAACAAAGCAGCACATAACGCAATTACTAAGTTAAATCAAAAATACTTAGAAGTTCTGAACCATAAGGTAGCCATAAACCTGGAAAATTTGAAATTACAATCTTATGCTGTAAATCCCAAATATCTACATAAAATAGCGATAAGATCCAAAAATAAATAAATAAATAAATAAACAATCAAAATCTTATTAATGAGATTAAATATAAAAGTGATAGTTCAGTTAAGAGTACAACTAACTTAATGGGCATATTAAAAGTGTTCAAAAACTACTATAAAGATATAAATAACAACACACCACTTTTGGAGACATAATGAAATAAATACTTTTATTCAAGAATATATAACTACTAAGGTGCCAATGCAACAAAACAACATTAAATAAACAAACAACACTAACATAAGTGAAACAGCAAACAAAAAATTTAAAAGATAATAAAGCTCCAGGACTGGATGGAATAATTCCTGAACTATATAAGATTTTTCCTGAATATATAATAAAGAAAATGATGAGTGCCTCTACTATGGTTAAGCAAAAATGTATAACACTCCCATTGTGGAAATACTCAATTATCTACCCCATATTAAAACAAGGTAAGGACCCCAAATCTTGTGATTCATATAGGCCAATTTCGTTACTAAACACTGATTATAAAATTTTCATGACAATATTAGCTAATAGGATTAAGAAAATATTACCTAATCTAATACATAATGATCAGACAGGGTTCATTCTTCATAGAAAAGTGCAAGATAACCTTATTAAATTACTATCATTAATAGCCCTAGCATGCAAATACAAAAAACAACTAAGTATTATCAGCCTAGACATAGAAAAGGCTTTTGATTCTATTAGTTGGTCTTATCTACAAAGAATTCTGATTGGTTTCGAATTCTCCTCAGATTCTGTCAACTTATTAATGAAAATTTATAGTGGGGCACAAGCTTATGTGAAAATCCGATCATATATATCCTCACCACTAGAAATCCTCAAGGCAACTAGACAAGGTTGTCCTTTGTCACCATTATTGTTTGTTCTTTCAATGGAACCTTTTGCTACATATATAAGAAACGAGCAAAATATAAAACGCTTTCAAATCAATAAGGACTATTGTCCTAAGAAACAATTATTTACTGATGATACGTTAATGTTGGGTGATATTGATAATTCTTTGCATGATGTTATAAATACCTTAAGCAAGTTTGAAAGAATTTCAGGGCTTAAATTTAATCATAATAAATCCAAAACATTACTAATTAACAAAAAGATCAACAAAAACCTGAGAGAGAATAGCCTGTTTAATTGGGAGAATTATATATTAGAATATTTGGGTGTCGGTATAAAGAGTATATGGAAAGAGTCTGTTAAACTAAACTACAATAATTTAATAACCACAATTAGTGAACTAATCAAAAGATGGAATAAAATGTTCTACACAATGGAAGATAGGCTCTCTCTAATTAAAATGATAATTTTACCTAAAATTTTGTTTTATACACAGTCATTGATACTACCCCCTCCCAAAAACGTATTTAAAAAATTAGATTCCATGCTACTTAAATTTGTATGGCTCCCCTTAAAACCTAGGATTGCATATAAATGGTACATCCGAGCTTGGAACAATAATGGGATAGCATTCTCTAGCTTAGATCTTTATTCCAAATCAGTTATAATTAATGTAATATTACATTGGATCTCACCTACCTATATATCTGGCTGGAAAACAATACATGAGATTCATATCACTGATGTCAGAACTATAGAAAATCAATTAAGGAACAATATGGAATAAGTAGAGTTCATTGGTTTTTACATTAATTTTGCTTATTTAATAAGAAGTTTCATCATTTTTCTTATGGCATTAATCAAATATTTAATAATTTTACAAATATAATTGACTGTAATTACAACATTAAACAATTTCTATTTCTTATATTCCCTATAGCATACTCCCGATTGCCTAGATCCTTTCAATATCAATGCGATTCAAAAATTAAAGGAAAATAACTTGATATTCTGACATCAGTTTATTGAAAATAAGAGCATTAAACCACTAAACTCTCTTTTATGTAGTTTTGCTAATAGTCAGGACAGTTGGTTGTTTATACACTCATTACGGCAGTTTATAGAAAACAAAATGAGAGCATCAATCAACCTAGAGACTGAATCTATACCTAGTTTGATTCAGCTTTTTTTAGGTGTCTTTAAAAGACAGATAATCAAAAAATAAGTATCTCACCTATCTATAAGATACTAAGAGAAGACACTCTATAAAGTTTGACTCAGATTTTTGGAAATACTATGTAAAGATTAATGGAGAACAAATATCTGAATCCAAAAAATTGTTATTTAATTCTACTATGGTACTTCTTCTTCATTATATTGGAGATTGTATACATGGAAATTTATGAATAAGAGTTTCTATACTCCACATAAAATAAATCTTAAACTCAAAAACAGTGAAAGTAAATGTTGGAAATGTGATGAATTACTAGAGGCCAACTGAGTTCACATGTTCATTAAATGTAGAAATGTTGTTCAATACTGGAAAAACTTCAGATATTTTGTAAATGCTTTATGGTCTGATAACTGTCATATTTATAACTCACCAATCCTATTCAATGTTCCTATACCTAATGTAATACCTAAATCTCAGATTCAATTACTCTGGTCAATTCTTGCAATTGCCAGAAAAGTTATTACTTTGAACTAGAAAAGTAAACAAGATTTGATGTTTAAAGATTTTATTAATTTAGCAAAAGTTGTTGGTAAAAAAGAACAGTAAACCATTTGTTATAGAACTCATGACAGTATTCATAAAAAAATAGCATGGCAAAAATTGGAAAACCTTTTGAACAAATACTGATAACTTTTAACTTATGGATAAAATGATTGTTTATCATGGCTAAATAAATATTGTAAATAGTTTTGCTAGTGTTTTATTGTATTTGTTATATGTACATTTGCATATGTTTATAATGAAAACAAAATAAAAATGTTTTTGAAAAAAAAAAAAGAACAGGAAGCAGGACAGAGACAACTTAAGAGAAAAATGAGAAATGTAACTGTGGTGAAGTATAAAACAAGATAAGGAATCCCTCCACCTGTTGTGACACAATCAAAGAAAATTTTAAGAAAAAAATGTAATCCCTTAAATTGGGATGTGGTCAGATGCATAGCTAACAAATGAAGTTGCACTTCTAAGATTAAAAGTAAATGAATGGCCAGCAGCTAGGGAAGAAGTCAACTGTACCATGCACAATGAGTGCACATTGGATGGAAACAATTTATATGGAGTTATTAATGAATATTACACCATTCTAAACAAAATAAAACAAAAAATGATAGTAGATAACACAGAAAAAAGACTGTTTTAAGAATTTAGCAAGAATTCTTATGAAAACAATGATCAGGACAAGAGCAAAACAAGGCAATAAGCAATGGGTGAGGGTGGTTTACACAGAAGTTTTAAAGAAATCGATGTCTTAAGACCAGAATTAGAAAAAAATATATTGCCATGTTTATATTGTAAAATAATATGAGGTTAAACAAATGAAAGATGATAAGAATGGAAAGAAGTAAAAAGTCTAAGGGTTTATGAAAAACTAAATCAGTAAATGCAATAATACATTAACTAGATAGATAAGCAATTTTGTATAACATTGGACCTTGCTTAAGTGCAGGCCCGGAATCTTAATAATGATGTTATGCAAAATATAGTATTCTGAGTAATTACAAGTTCCTGCACTGTACCATACTGCTGTTGAAGCTAAACAAGTCCCAGCTTCACAGTAAAAGAAATTACTTCTTTAACATATTTTTAAAGGGAAAATATACATAACAAAAACACAAACAAATCCTGTTTTTGGGGGGGGGGGGGGGGGTTTAGCCCTCACATACCCTTAACTTAAGACATACCAATTCTATGGTTACATTATAGTAACAGTAAAACACTGAAAGTGTACTGCTAGGTCACATAGTCTAGCACATTAGAATAAAACAAACTACAACATTTGAAATTTGACTGGATGTACTGCAACAAAGTTTATGAAATCCATTTGAATTGTATAGAAAGTGAAGTGAATGACCATTGTTACTTTGGAAAAAAACAGAGCTCTTGTATGAACAGCAGGTAGTTATAGCTCTTGCTAAACAGCAAGTGTGTCAGATGTGGGACAAGGCAGGTGAGATGATAAAACAGCCTCTTCCGATAAAGAAATTTATGACTGAACTGTTCATCCCACTAGTTTCTGCAAATACTATATACTATGTTTGATTCTGTTTTTAGGATAGTTCCATTCTGCTGTATATGGGAAAGGTTAACTATATGGACTACAAATTATGAGTTTATTCCAAATTTCACTTCAACAAAAAACAGTGAAATCATACCAAGAGTGGTTACTGCCACTTACATTAAGCAGATTACTATATAGAATTAGCATATGTTTTTCCTGTTGTGCCCTCTACCAAAGGTATTTATAATTGGCGCTATTAAAATTATTATTCATTTAGAAATTTAGGAATATCTGCATTAAGAATATTCAAAGGTGGATTATTGCCTGTTATACTAAAGACATTTACAGCTGATGATATTAAGATATAAAAGCTGATCGGGACAATATTATATACGATTATGTAATAATACAGGAATTTTGGTCAAATGCTTTGGACTGATAACGTCTTTCTCAAAAAGGACACGGTATTATATAATACCTACCTATGTGCACTAAAAAGGGTCAATATCCTTTGTTCTGGACCATTTTAAGTGTTTTAAGGAAAACAATTACAAGGAAATGGTCACAGAAGACACCTACTTCATTTTCAGACTTTTTAACTCTCTTAAGATGCATTCCTTGTTGTTGTATCTTTCGGCTTTTCCCGGTTAGGGGTCGCCACAGCGGAACTCCGGTCCGCTAATGATTGGCAGTAGATTTTTACGTACCAAGTTGCCAGCCCTGATGCACAACCTTCACCGAAGGTACACCCATTCACGCATGCCTCCACACAGAAGACGCTTTAGCTGAGAATCGAACAGGACAACGTCCTACTATGAGGCGACAAGAAATAGAAATAATTACACAAAAAGCTGTTAAAAAGACAACTAACTTCAAATTTTGGCCAAAAACATTGGAACTATTAGAGAAAATACACAATAGAATGATATAGGTTTTAAATACATTACTTCAGTTTTGCTGACAGTTTTCAGGTCTGTTTGTAAATCTGTTTACATCAGTTAAGTTATACAGTATAGACACACACTGAAAATACTGTATATGGTTATATGTATGTGTACAATAATTTTTAAATTAAGATTTTTGGAAAACTTTAGGTTGAGATTGTATCAAAAAATACTACTTACGTGTGATGTAATACTCTGAGGGAGCATGTTTCATATTAAAATTAATGTGTTAAATTATAATGGAAAAGTATGTTAAAAAGTGATCACTTTCAGAGTAATATAAACAGTGCACTATACATAAGGATTGCATAATCCATACAAAGTTAACTATATTAAAATGTTAATGTTAATGTGGATAAAAAGTATTACTATTTGAATTTATAACAGCTGTATTCTGATACAAAGCATGGTTACTGTTGTGAAATTAATATGAAAAAAATCAATCAATGCATTTTTTTAGGCTGACAGATTGTTAGTAATTTAAAAGTTTAGGAATATTCACTTCTACACCAGGATTTAGTTCCTATCACATCTTCAAACCCTTGGGTAATTGTGGGGGAGTATCTGTAAATGTATACTTTGATCCGAAAGGATATAACCAATATATCAGCAGACAAATTCAGTGTTAACTTCACACTAACTTTCCACACTGTTGCCCCCACTATTCCTGAAAATTTTGGTTTCCCTGGAATTACCTTGGAAAAAGTTTAGAATTCCTGTCAAAGGCTAAAAATCCTTCCATGGAATCAGACAACTTACTAGGACTGCAATCTCATCACTGCCATGTAAGCAGTATCCCAGCCTAGAAACTGTTCAACCTACAGCTGATGCCTGATACCTGCAGAACAGCCACTGTGATTCCCCAGTAGAAGGATGGTCCCACTACAGATCCAAGTGATTATACACCCAACAGCCTATCCAGTTTTATATGCAAAGTCATGGAACATATCAAAGCAGAATTCACTTATGAAGAGACAGGCAACTTAACTGAACTAAATTCCACTCAGTTTGGTTTTGTGAAGAGCAGTTTTTGCCTCTTGAATAAAGTAAGCTTCTTTGAAAAGGTTTATGAGACTGTGGATAGTGGTCACTCTGTGCACACTGATTATTTTGACCTGGCCAAGGCTTTTGATACTATTCCCTATGCTGGAATTGTTTTAAAAAATAGCAAACAATGTAAATCTCTAAGTTGTTTGGTGGACTACAAATTGTCTAGTCAACACATCCCAAGCTGTGAAAGTTGCTAGTATACTCTCTGAATATAAAATTGTAATGGGATGGGGTGCCACAGGTATCTGTGCTAGGCCCTCCCTTGTATGGCATTTATTTTGCTGACTTTCAAGCCAATATCCCAGAAATGTAGTTGACCAAGTTTGCTGATGACTGGAAGTTGGATACTATTATTCGTTCATCCACAAATACTGAACATGTACATACTCGATGAAGTAAAAATGGTCTAAAGTCAAATCCAAAAAAAAAAAATGTAGTGTAGCTGAGTTTGTTAAAAAAGTTGCTCCCATCTCATATGTTATAAATGGTACTCCTTTACAGACACAATCATAAGAAAGAACTATTTCTCTCTCATTTGGTCATCATGATCCCACTATAGGATCACAGGAAGTTATTAGGCTATTGGCCCTGAGGTCCGTACAAGCCTAGCCAAGAATTTTGCCCATGTTCTGACAAGTTAGCACCCCATGCCCCTGTCCAGCAGGGACATGGGTGGAATCCTAGGGGGTGTATTTTCTGTTCCCCATCTCCAGTTATCTAGGTTATGCTAAAAAAATGGTACATGAGGTACTCTGCTTGATGTGGAGAGGGAGTCTAATCCACAGAAGGGGGAGTCTCTGGGACACAAATCTGTCCTGCCAACAAGTCCTATTGATGTCACAGATCAGGTTGAGGTCGTGCATGCGGGTTACTCAAGTGGAGATTGACTTCCGGACATATGGCACTCCCATCAAGGTGGGGTATGAGATTGCTTTGTATGCCAGACAGAGGTCACCTCTGCCGAGTCTGTATGAGACTGAGTAGAGGGACAGGGCTTTTAGCCTATCTGTGCAGAGTAGATGTGTTCAGGTCCTGGATTCCCCTGGTGAGGAACCTCTGTGGTTTCTCTAGCTGCTGCAAGTGCTTTGTGAGGCACATGCTGAAAGGGGCACTATACTCAATACTGGGTCTTAAAAGGGAAGAAAACAAGGATGTTATGGCCTCCTTGTCCCTGGATGAGATACCCTTACTATTCAGGTGGGCCATGTAGAGAGATTTCCATACAATGGAGGCAATAAGGTGGTCAAAAGTCAGTTTGCTATCAACCTGGGTGCCCAAGTCCCTCACGACTGATTATAACATTAATAACAAGGCTGTAAGCATGCAATGTGTGGGGACGTCACTCTCCCCAAATGGAATTATGATGCATTTTTTGACATTCAGTTTGAGGCCATGTTTCTGGCACCAGTCATTTGTTTGGGTCAGATTCTCTTAGAGGATGTCCACATCACTAGGGGAATTGATGACAGTGCCCAGCTTGCAGTCATCTGCAAATTTGGTCAGCCATAGCCAGTTGGTTTTGGCCTGCACTCAGAAAAGTATATCTCAAACAGAGGCCCCAAGACTGATCCCTAGAGTACTCCACTCATTATGGATCTACTGCTTGAGGTGGCTTCCCCTATTTTGACTAGGTGGGTTCTATCAGTAACCCAGTTTGCTACCCATCTGGTAACATACAGACTGATGCCTAGGTGAGAGAGTTTATCTATTATGCCTGACTGGGGAATAGTATTGAAGACTTTGGCCGGGTCAAAGTAGGCTTTATGCACCATCTTACCCATGTCCATAGCTTTGGTGACTGTCTCAAAGAAGTCAACCAAATTTAACAGGCATGACCTCCCCTGGATGAAACCAAACTTTGTGGGATCAAGTGTTTGGAGGTTGCCAATGGCCTTGTAATGAGGTCCATGATAATCCGTTCCATGGCCTTGCAGATCAGACTATTTAGGCTGATGGGTCTATAATTTCCTGTACTGGTGGACACTCCACCTTTGTGCAAAGGGATGAATGTGGCTGTCCTCCACTTGGCTAGGATGAAGGTGGTACTCAGGCCTAATGGTGCTGCAAGTTCCTGCCTGATTTCATGTAGGATGCAGCCTGAGATGTTATCAGGTCCCATGGAGGCTGTATTTTTTGCATTTGAGAGGGCAGTGATGACTTGCTCCCTACAGATAAGGGGAGGGGGCAGGTGCTGGGGATGTCCTGATTTACTGATGGGGGAACAGAGGGGTGAAGCTTTCAATGAACCTGTCTGCCAGCAGGTTGGCTATATATACGACGTTTGTGTACATAGTGTCCTTGACCACCAGTTCTGAGCAGATCTGCTTCCTTTGAGACTGCGGAAGTATGTGAAGAAGGCCTTATGACTGTCTTTAGTAGATGTGGCCAGGTTGGACTCGAAGTTTGCTTTGGAGTATTTCACTAGTGCTCTTATTTTCTTGTTCAGGCTAAGGAGAGATTGCTTCCAATTAGGCACCTGCTCCTTCTTGGTCCTGGACAGCAATTTCTCCCTTTTATTATACAGTTTATTTATGGCAGATGTCCACCAGACAGGACAAAACCTGTCAGGTACTCCTGATTCTATGCAGCTATATAAATGCTTGTATAGTACTTTGGTGTAAGTTTGGACATAGGTACCAGCTCCTATGGAGGGGGCTGTGAAGCTGTTTATACCTTCTCTCAGGAGGCTGTAATCAGCTTTGGAGAAGTTTTTTTTTTGTTTGAGCCTAGTTGGGGGTGGGGGGTCAGGGGGGGGGTCGGTGGAGATGGTGACTTCAAAATTGACCACTTTGTGGTCGGATCTTACCAGAGAGGATGACACTGTAGGGGTGCTGCAGTGGTTACTCATGCTGGTTAATACTAAGCCCAAGATATTTTCACCTCTTCTGTAGGTGTCGACCAGCTGGTCCAAGGCATTTCCATTGACAAAATCAAGAAATCTCTACACATTTGTGTTTTGGCATGAGCAGTTCTTCCAATCTATGGTTGCATAGTTAAAGTTGCCCAGGATCAGGGTAAAGAGTTGAACCTTCATAGAATCGAAGAGGTCCAGACAGGTAGGGAGTGAGCATCTGGAGTCAAAGTTGGGGGCCTGTGGCTAGCTAGCTATGATTTGAATAGGAGGTCTTGTCAATGGTTAACTGCACCTGGAGTGCCTCCTGTGCATCATACTGTTTGACCAGCCTGGAGGTGTGAATGTCTTTTACATATATTGCAATTCCACCTCCTTTTGCTTTGCTGCCCACAGTTTGGGATTGGAATGTATGACAAGATGAGTAACCTGGTATGGCTGGGGTGCTCTCCGCAGCTTTGAACCAGGTTTCTGTGACTGCACAAATGTTAGCATCTTCCAGGGTTAAGAATGCTTACAATGAGTGCAGTTTCATGTTTAGACTCCTAGCATTTAGCAGCATGACCTTTAATTTGATTTTGATGAAATTTTCATGTTGGTAGTTTTGACCTTATGGCATTGCTGAAAAAAGGCACTATGGGGGAGGCAACAGGCTTTGCCAGAAGCTTGAAGCCCAAGGGTGACATATGCAGGCCATCACTGGCAAAGCATCGTGGTTTGTTAGTCATGTCTTCCCATGCTGTCAGGTACTGGATCCCCTTGGAAAGACACCAGAAACCAAGCCAATTGTTAAAGTCAATCATTTTCTGTTTGTATTGAGGCATTATTTTGGGTGACAGCAGAATGCTGCTTAAGGCTAGGAACATACCTGCCTGGGATACATACTCAGTGACCTTGATTACGTCTCTCTTCATATAGTCCAGGGAGGTACATCTCAAGTCATTCACGCCAACATGGACTATAAGAGTCATAACAGTACCTGTTGTTGAGAGACCCGAGTGCATGGGTGATAAGGCAGATTCTGACACCTGACAAACAACTAACCGTGACTTTCTCCTTATCCAGTGTGGTGAGGGGTACATGTGTGTGTCTCACAATGGGGTCTCCTATGACTAATATGTTGGGTTTATGTTTAGGCCTCAGTGACTTTAAGACACAGGTGTCCGGACTATGTGTGGTGTGGTGTGGTTGGCAGTGGAGTTTGTGTGTGTTTTTGCCTCAGAGGTCTCTTTTGTTTGGGTATTTTTCTTGAGGACCTCCGCATATGTGGGTGTGTGTTGTGTAGGTCTGGGTGGTGTTTCAGTTGTTGTGTTTGTGTTGACAACCTTCTCAGTGCCAGACATACTGGCTTGTGAGGGAGAGAACATAGACTCTAGGGTCTTAATGTAACTGCATCTCTCACAAATTGTGTCCCTAGGTGGTAGTATTAGAGGGTTGTCTGTGTACATGAGGCAGTTGCTACACTGTCTCAGGATGCCCATATCAACCAGACTGGCAGGAGAAAAACGTAGGAAATTGTCCATTCATATTTGTCAGAATCTGAGGGAGAGAGGCCAGAGACAGCTAAGAGGGTAAAGGGTGGAAGGTCTAAGAATAGTACTACTAGGTGATCATACAACTGCTACTAAGGGAAGATTTGTAGCTGTAATACCTCACAAAGTGTTAAAACCAGTGCAGCTGTGGTGTGACATACAAACAAGCCCAAACCAGCTCAAATGAGTGGCTTAAATACCACAAAAATAGAAGATTCTAGTAACACAGAAATCTAGCCAATCCTGCTAGTCCCTGCTTTCTTTACCAATCAGCTTGTGCCAGACAAGGTAAAGGCAGCCCTGCTACTCTCACTAGCAAAGGAGATAAGTCCCTACCAACACAAGATGGTTGCCAGAAACACAGAAGGCAAACACAACATGGCTGCCAGAAACACAGAAGGCAAAAACAAACAGCTATGGATGCAGAAAACCTGTATCCAGTCTATGCTACTCAATTTAAGGGTTAAGCACATAGTAAAACTCACAAAAAAGCACAGATTAACCACTTACAGACAAAACCAGAACTTACAGTATGAAAAAAATACAGTTAAACTGTAATGAAATGCAGTAAAGTGCAGTTAAACAGTAATGCAATGCAGTAAAGTGCAGTTAAACCACAATGAATTGCAGTAAATACCAATGAAATACAGTTAAACAGTAATGAACTGCCTTAAAACAGTGCAAATGTGATAAATTAGCTTACAATCACAAAAGTAAAACCAGTTCAAATAAAGCAGCAATTCAGTAAAATACTGTCATCAATTTAATAAGGCTACGACAAGCAGTAACAAATGCAGTATGCTACCAACAAGCAATAACAGACGCAGCAAACTAAATACAGTTGAACACATAAGCACAAGCAGCAAAGTGAAATAGGAAGAGGCACAATATTTTTTTAAGTAGAAAGTGAAGAGACACAAGATAATTCAAGGTTAAGAAGCTAAAGGGGTGGGCCCTCACAACTGATCACACTGTACTCAATAGAAAGAGCTGATGCAATGGGTGGGCCTTCACAACTGATCTCACTGTACTCAGTAGAATGAGCTGATGCAATGGGACTGGGAGGAGTGTCCAATATCAAATTTATAGTAGAGGCGGGCAACTCAAAAGTCACCAAGCTTTAAGACCACAACAACAGTTGGGTGCCTGGTTGGGGATACAAGATCAGAACAGAGGCAAGGACTGAATTCACTAAGCCTAAAAAACAGTTGGACAGTTTAAACAGATATGCAGCAAATATTGTTTTAGTTAATCAGAAGTACAGAAAACAGTTGAAAATAAGCACTTATCTTTTGTAGTCTGATAGCAGCTTTTGTAAAACAGCAGAGCAAGGGCAGAAGGCCTAACTCATTGAAGCTTTGAGCAAACCCTTCTACCCAGCTCAATTAGTTACCTAGGGAATATCATTAAGAGCCAAACAAGCCATCCTACCTCTGTATTCTTCCCTTATCAGACCCATTATAGAATATAATGCCCACTTCAGTGTTTACAAATCTAAGCATATTGCTCAACTGGAAAAGCCCCAGAAATTTCTAATCAAGAAAATTAAAAGGTCTTAAAGTCTTCAACTATGTTGAAAAATTAGCACAACTTTCCTTATTTCCTTATATTACTGGCTAATCAGAAGTGACATGTGTCTTGCTTTTTGGGCCATGAAGGACCCAATCCTATTTGACATTCTTTACAAAACTAGTTTCTCTATATACACCCACAACAGAGACCTAAATCTACACCAAAACATGAACAAGAATTGCTGGAAGGGAGGGAGGGGTTCCTAACACAGCATATTCCTAGCCTATAGGATAATTTGCCACTACAAGTCAAACAACATAGTGCGATGTCTACCTTTAAGGCCTGTCTTGATGATTGGATTAGTAGATACAAATTTACACTAAACTTACATAAAGCCATGTTCAGTTTGGAAGGTATTACGTGCTTGAGAAGGGTAGCAAGAACTTTTTTTTTTTTAAGCAGGTCTTCATTTTGAGTGTATGACTATGTATCCTATTCCTGTGATCTCTTGCCTAATATTATTCCTCTGTTTCCCATAGGTTCATAAGTAAGTACTAGGCTAGCTGCCCTTGTGGGCCATTTTAAACCTAGCTAATTTCCCTTTATGTGCTCAAAATAACCCATCCCATTTGCTTACAGATTGGCCTTACCCAACCAATGGTCAATAATTATATATTACTCCTAATAAGAATAACTGGGATCATACCATAGATAATTTGAGGGGACCCATGCATAGGCTAAATCATTTAGGAGTGGTGTCTGTCAATCAGTATTGCAGGGGGCAGTCCTGGAGTACATTTTCTGTTTCCCATCCATAGATGCAAGTTGCACTTGAAAATGGAAAGGGGTGAACTTTGGGGTGAACTTTGTTTTATGTGGATGGGGAGTCTGTTCCACAGCACCAATATCCTCTGCGAAATACACCTGTCTCTCCAAACTGTTCTGTTGATATTGCAGAAGAGATTTAGATCCCTAGACCAAGCATTTCGAAAGCCATAAGACTTGTTAATGTGCAGTAAATCCATCAGTAATGGGTTGGAGGATGCCTGGTATATCAAACACGTCACCTCTTAGTCTGCAGGATACAGAGTACAGTGAGTGGTAGGGGTTTGAGATGGTCCATGTAGGACATGTTGTTTGTACCTTGTATCCTTTTAGTAAGGTACCTCTGTGGGTGTTCTAGTTGTTGCAGGTGTCTGTCCAGGCACATGCTAAAGGGGGCATTATATTCAATGACTGGCCAAATAAGGGCTGAGTAAAGGGGGGGGGCAATGACATTAATAAAAATAGACACAATCCCTTTGTTTATAATCTGTGCAATATGGAAGGATTTTCTTACAACAATAAAAAACATGGTCAAAAGTTTCTATGTTCAAAAAGAGGTTTAATAGACTATCAGTCACAAATGAAATCCAGCAACAATCAGTGACAGGACTGTAGGTTCATTTAACGCCATTTTTATGGAAGGAGCGTGTTTCACCTTTATGAATCACAGACTACCATAACATATTGTAGGTTCTGAAAGATACGCGGCTGTTGGACTATATTTATAAAATAAATGAGATTAAAGGAATGGATTGAAGAAGTGATAAAATGGAAATACATAAGTTGGCTCCCAATTAGATTATAGAGCTGAGATGGTAGATTCTACAAAAAATCGTTATGTTAGGCAGCATAAATGTGCAGTTTGGTTAATGAAATAATGATAACATTCTGACACAACTATAAAAATTACAAAATAAATGCCTCGAGGGTGTAATATGCTAACTGATTTCCTCTTGGTGGGGTTTAAATTGATAAAAATGAAAGGGCACAGCAGACTGGGCAATGATTTACATGTTGAAGTATTGAATATTAAAGATAAATATGTGGGAAAACTTTACATTTAAAGGAAAGACAACTAGGAGAGGCAACAGTTCAGTTTTACATTAGCATAAGATCAAAAGATAATTAAAAGGAGTGAGCAAAAGAAATATTTTGGTTAAGAGATGCATCCAGCTTTTACTCCAAATAAAAAAATGACTTGTATAAGACTTTTCTCCATAACAGCTAAGAAGTACGCCCTGAAAGGACAGATATATAGTACTATAGCAAGAGTAATAGCACAGTAGGAGCAAAAACAATCCGGTTATAGTTGAGAGCACAGACATGTACAGAATGGGATGTAATATGAGGATGTTTGCTGATATGTAAATATCTATGTGCTACTTTAACAATATCAGCTGACTGATATACAGCTGTTCATTTGCATTCTGATTTATGTGCGAGGAATCATAGCTAGGAGCTTACGTAGATTAAAATCAATTATATTAAGCATACGTTTCATAGAATTGTTTTGACTTGCTGCACATCATCTGGCTATGATAAAGTGCATTTACAAATATTTTGATTCTGTGGTTACACAGTTGCCTTATATTCAGTTGTCAAGTTATTGGTTTCCCATCATTCAGACTGCTGACATGAATCCACTGCTAGATTATTTAAATAAAAAATAAACACCAGTCATTGCAACATTTTTCAAACCAGGGAAATAAGCCTTTTCTGGAATATGGTTGACATGCTGCTGCAAAGTAGCTTAAGTGGTCTGATGTTCTGGATTCAACGTCCAAACATATACACAGAAAACTACTCTCTATTAACTCTAGTGAAGACAAATACTACATTAGGTTTACTGCTATTAAAAAATGGTATCACACTGGAGAGAGAAACAGTTACTGGAAATGTTTTATTTCTTTTTTACTCAAATAGTTTTTATTTTCAAATATCATCATAAAATTTCCATAATATTTTATATATGACATTTGAATAACTATATACAATATTAACATCAGCTTGACCTCAATAGTTGTATTCAATGTAAGCAAATACTGTACAGATGTAACACTCTAGTTATCAGAATATATCTGTTAATTATTGCAAAGTGTCTATCAAAGATATAACTTTCTTCCATGGATTGTTAACCAACGACCTAGGATAAATTTTTAATTCTTTGATTTTGATTTTCATCAATGCAGAACTCCTCAACAGAGTGTAGAAGTCTTCCAAAGTTGGTGAAGTGTTTGAGTTCCAGCTTCTGGTTATACATTTTCTTGAAATTGCAAGTATTGTCCATAATAAGTACAAGTTTGTTTTACTGAAGTGAGGACTTTTGTTTACATTCAAAAGAATTAGAGCTTTAGATAAGATAAAAGATTCATTGAATAAAGCTTGTAAAAAGTGATTAATTCCATTCCAATATGATTTAATTTAAATACAGTCATAAACAACGTGATTTCAATCTGCTTTACATACCTGCTCGCATCGCCAACATATTCCATTTGTGGAAGAACTAATTTTGGTAATTTTATCTGGGATTAAAAATGCTCTGTGTTAAGTATTTCCAATTAAATATTTTCCAATATTGTGTAATAGATGTATTCTTTACTGATAATAAAATATTTGATTTAATTTCTTCTGTTAACTGTAATGAAAGACCTTTTGATATAAATTACCAATATGATATTTTAGGTGTTGTTTTATAGTTTATTAGTTCTTTGTATAAGTTTGAAACACTATTTCCCTTGGTATAATCATTACATATAAATAATTTATAAGCTTTGGCGTATCTTTAAAGGAAGAGTTAATTATTCTGCATAAGTCTTGAGAGTACATAAGAATACTTTGTAGAGTTAACCAGTCCTGTGATGGAATGTTATAAATAGTTTTATCATTTGTACGTCTAAAACTTTTAATTCTTTAATACATTGAACCAACAGATAAATCTCATTTGTTCCCAATAATTAATTACTTCTCTATATATTTTGTGAGGATAAGATATGATGAATGGAATTAAAAGATCAATCCAAAGTTTTAAATCCATATTTGCATTGATGAGTTTTCTAAATGAGTTAATATAATAATTAATCAAATGTGTTTTACTGAATTTGATATACTGCATTGCATGCTGATACTTAAAATGTACCAAGGTTTATTAGATTTATCTAATATTGAAAATTGTTTTAATAAGTTAAACTCATTTATTGATATAACAGTTAATAATTCTTTCCAATTGGCAGAATAATTAGGGTTATCCAATCTATAACAGTTTTAGATATGGATGCTTTTATACCATTCAATATCTGGAAATTTTAGTCTTCCTTGTTTCCATAATTTAATGTGATGTGTTAAGGCTATTCTATTTCTCTTGGGGAACCATAAAAATTTTAGTAGGCACAAATTTATTTCTTTAAGAAAACATCTTTTAGGGAGCAACCATACTGCTAATGCTACATACAGAATTTTAGGTAGTAAAACCATTTTTATTAATTGTAGTATATCTTCAAATGTTAAAATTATTTTATTCCATTTTTCCACAACGATTTTAATTGTGCTAACAATATTATTGTAGTTTATTGATGCTAGCTCATTTAGATCTTTGCATAACACAATTCCTAGATATTTTAGTATAGATTCTTATTTCCCTATGATGTGGTTTTCCTCAACTTTTAATTCTTTTTTTCTTATTTAAAAATAAAAATTTTGATTTTGTACTATTAAAATTAAGACCTGAAGTCATATAAAATTTATCCATCACTGCATCCAGCTCCCTAAAGACTTCTTAGAATTCGATAAAGTTAGTAATATGTCGGCAGCAGACAGCATTTCTTTAGCGTTATATTGGTCATAAACATCTACCCCTCTTATTTTTTAATTATTACGCATTGAAGCTGCAAGTATTTTAATGGCCAAAGCAAATAGAATAGGTGACAGGGGCAGCCTTGTTTAGTGCCTTTTGTTATATAAATAGATTCTGAGGTAAAAGAGCCTAATTTAGTATAAGCTAAATTATTTATATATAATATATGGGTCTACTTTACATGGTCGATATTTCAGAAAGTCGACTTTCATATGGCCGAGACCATATGACCGACTTTCAGAATGCCGATTATGTAAAGTAAACATAAACACACAAATAGTTACCTTAAACTGTTAGCAGAGGGGCTCTGCCTCCCACCGAGATCACACTACAGTGCGGAAGTGGGAAATTTTCCCATTCTGCACTGTGCGGAGATAGCGGTTTCCCATGGTCGGCTTTTCAAAAGTCGATCATATGGTCTCGGCCATATGAAAGTCGACTTTATGAAAAGTTGACCATGTGAAGGGGACCCATATATAGATATATATATATATATATATATATATATATATACACACACACACACACACACACACACACACACACACACACACACACACACATATACACATGGATTCAATTTAGAAGCTCGAAATACTGAAATATCGAATTTTAGTATTTCACGCCCATAAAGTGGAAACCTGAAAAGAACGAAAACTCAGAAGCACAAAATTCAAAATCTTACATACTGGAGATTCTGAATTAGCGCTTCTGGTGTTTCGCTGTGGTTATGGATTCAGGTAAGTGTTTATGTGTTAAGGGTTTTGGGTAGGGACTGTGGTGTGTGTTTTGTTACTGTGATGTGTGTGTTTGCGTGTGCAAGGAGAATGTAGCTTGTGTGGTGGTGTTTTGTGTATTTTTGTATGTAGTGCAACCTCGGAGTTAGAATATTTAAGTGGGGGGGTGGGGGGCACACACCCCCACATCGGGGGTCCGGGATGCTTGCCCCCCTGCTTTTATGTAGGACAGAGCTTGTGTTTGTGTGTGGGGAGGAAAGTGTGTGTTTGTGTACACCAGAAGCGGTAATTCAAAATCTCCGGTATGCGAGATTTTGAATTTCGCGCTTCTGAGTTTTTGTTCTTTTCAGGTTTCCACTTTATAGCCTCGATATACTGAATTTCAATATTTCAGTATTTTGAGGATATAAAGTGAATCCATATATATATATATATATATATATATATATATATATATATATATATATATATATATATTCTTTAAGAGGTGAACAAAGGAAAGAGGAAATTCAAATAATACTAGAATTCTAAATAGATATTCCCAGTTTAGGGAGTCAAAGGCTTTCTCTATGTCCAATCCAATTATGAGTGTTTCTTTGTTTTCCTTATTTACATAATCTATAAGGGTGAGTATAATTTTAATGCCATCATGCCTGTGTCTATTATATATAAATACAGTTTGATCATTATTTATTGTTTTGGATAATGGTATTTTCATTCTATTGGCTAAAATTGACATACATATCTTATAATCATTATTTAGCAATGATATAGGCCTATATGAGGTACAAAGAGTTGGTATTTTCTTTTCTTTTAAGATTGAAGTGATTAAAGAATATTTCCAAGAGGGTAGTATTATTGCTTGTAACTGGATTTCTAATAAAGTTTTATGAAAGAGAGAAATTACTGAGGGGAAAAGTTTATATATTTCCAAACTTATACCGTCTAATCCTAGTGCTTTGTTAGTTTTACCTTCTTTTATCCTATCGATAATTTCTTTGTAGGATATAGATTTTTGTAAATCAATTTTTAGTTCTTCTGGACTTTTTTTTATATTGATGGAATATGTATCCAAGCTTAACTGATCAGTATGTAAATTCTTTTTTTTTTTTTAAGTGTTCCATATAGTGATATCTGAATGCATCAAGAATGTCTCCTACATACAATACTTCTTCCCTTTCCTTTCATGGTAGATATTATTAATGTTGTTTGCTTTGGATTGTGTTTTAATTCTTGTGGATAAATTATGCAGATATCTGGGGAAGGTGGCCAAGGAGTTTACTTTTAATTTTTCTATGGCTAGACTAGTTTTTGTGTGTTAGAATTTCATTATATTTTTATTTAATTCCTCTATTTTCTTTTTAATTTCTACAGAATTTTATTTTTTTTACATTTTACTGACAAAAGTATGGATTGTAAATCTAATAATTCAGAATCCCACTCTGTAACTTTATTTTTATACCAACTAAGGGTTTACCAAATATATAAGCTTTTAATGAGTCCCATATCATAACTTTATTGATTTCTGTTGTACAGTTAATATCTAGGAAAACAGTACTTCTGACAATGGCCAGGATTTGAATTATTTAATTTTTGTGATATATGATGGTATTCTAGAAGAGAAGATTAACGGTTTGAACTTGATCTGAAATTTCAAAATCAAAGGGACATGATCTGAAAAAGGGCATGGAGTGATTGAGAAATTGATGATTTTTGAATGTAAATCTTGAACAACAAATATCTATTCTAGTTTGAGTTCTAAATATATGATCTTGATGGGAGAGCAATAAAGATTTATCTTCTATCAGTCTAAATGTATCTATTAAATGAAATGATTCAACCCATTTTTTTAAGGATTTAGAAATGGAGGTTGCACCAAGAGGTCTCTTGGTAGTTTCAGAAGCATCTAGAATACAGTTGAAATCCCTCCCATTATTAAATTACCTTTATAAATATTGGAAAAAAAGTGTTTTTGACAGTTCCTATTCCAATATCAGGGTACCATTATAGATTTGCTAGAGTCCATATTCTGTTATTAAATTTAACTATTAAAAAGGCTATAAGATCCTCTTTATCTTCATATTTATAAATAATTTCTGGGATGACAATATTCTTTTTCCATAAAATTCATACTCATTTTATCTTTGTCTTATAGGAGGATTGAGCTAAGATCATATATTCCTTAGGATTCCATATAAATCTGTCATGTATTTTAAAATGCGTTTCTTGAAAGAAGACTACTTGTGCTTTGTTTAGTTTCAAATATTTCAATAAATTTGATCTTTTGCTTGGATTATTTAAGCCATTAGTATTTAAGGAGAATAAATTTAAATCCATATCAAGTTATTGTTAGAAAATGCACTTTTGTTATTATTATAGCTATCAGTTTCCTCTGATAACAACAAAATTTATGTTTGTGTGTAAGGTTTTAAAAGTGTTTGTCAGTCTTATTCCTTCTGTGAATACAAGTAGAATAGTACTTTGGTCAGGCTTTAAAAGAGTATTTTTATATAACAATAAGATTAGAATAACAACTATTGATTTAACCAAGTTCCACTCTAGACATGGAATGAAAGTCATTCCTAATCTAATAGATAAACTTAAGTCTATTAGATTACACTCATAATTATCACTCATACCTTTAACAATCAAGAACATCTGAGCTCCATAAACTAAACTATTGTATGGAGAATAATTTGTAAAAGAAATATGAAATTCTGAAATGCTTTATATACCAGGAAATACTACCTTTTAGTAATATAATCTACAATTTTATTACACTAGGAAATACCTAATATGTATTCACCTATCTGGAATTCTCAAAACTTACAATATATTTGTATTGAAATGGTACATTTAATATAAATCAGAAGCAAATATCTTTAAACTATGTTTGTTACTAATGATAATTAATTTATGCTAAAGAATGTGTCTACTTATTTTTATTATTCTTATTCAATAGTTATATAATATCCAACTTATAATAAGAGTCTATATCGGCTTATCGAAAGCTGATAACATCCAACGCTAGTTGATCAACCACAAAAGGTCGAACAACCAAAATAGCGAAGACACGGTAAAGTGATTTTTTCCCCCAGGGAAAAAATCACTGTTCCGCAAAAATAAATCAATAAATAAAAAAAACCCACAACATAAAGTGGGGGCTGTGCCCCCCACACCCCCCTACTTAAATATACCAACTCTGAGATTGCACCACAGTGGAGGAAATGGCAAACTCCCAACAACGGCCCAGCTATTGTTTTCACTGGGAAAAAAAATCACTGTTCTGTGTCTTCACTATTTTGGTTATTTGACCTTTAGAGGTCGATCAACTAGCGTTCAAAGTTATCAGCTTTCGATAAGCTGATATAGACCCTTATGATAATATATTAGTAGACGTTAAATTTGATCACAACCAATTAGCTTTTAGTATTTGTATATTAAGGGCAAGTGAGGCAAATTATAGTTCTTATAATATTCATACTATAAATATAAACTGTGTTTTCATATATGCAGATGTGTTGGCCATATTGATCAAAGTAAGATATGATTGTGTTGATTATGATACAACTCTAGTGGTACTACTCTGGAAAGGTCTGTAGATCATATTTCCCCAGTTAATGTGTACCTGCCCACAGATTTGTTTATCTGCATTATACATCCATAGGTTCCTGCTCAGATATCACAATTACATACTAATTCATACATTAGAGAATAGAATTTCATGTCAGAAGGCAAAATATTATCTGCACACTAGTTTGCATCTGAGAAGGTTCAGAAATAGTTCTTTATATCCTGTATTTTTGTTGTACATTAGTCTGTTTATAAATCTTGTAATATTGTAACATATGAATAAGTCTAGATTGATGTTTATGGCTGTAACCACATTTGCTACTCATACTTATTTGAGATATGAACAGACCCTGTAGAAAGCCATAGATAGTATAAAGCACTAGGTTTATCCAGTTTATCATCATATTTGCCACTCTTTGATAGAAGAAATATTAAGTGTTGACAGTATTGTCATATATAAATTCAGCTACTTAACACTAGAAACAAGTATCTTACAATTGCTGAGGGAAAGTCATAGCTAGCTTACAATGTTCTCTTTACTGTAAAAAGCTAGAATTTTGGAGAAGGTTGTTCAATGTGTATTATGTAAACATTATAATGTTCAAATGATAATATAATTTGTAGCTATTAATTATAGATAGTATAATCAATGAAGGAAGTAAGTAATATTCATCACTTATGCAGGTATAAAAGTAGTTATCTTGTATCATTACGTAGCATGTTTTAAATTGTGAAAACTCTCAATAAACAAGCATAACTAAGACTTAGTACATTCTAGAAACAGTGGATCTTTTTTCCCCTTCTTCTGCATATGAGAAGTTTCCATCTGTAGCAATTATCAGTGTATTAGAGATTCTTATAAGTCAGAAGCTACAAACTCTCTTGATGTCAGGGTCTTTGAATATAAGCATCAGACAACAATCTACTAGTTGTCTACATTGTATTTATCAGATGTTATTATAATGTACTTATTAAATTCTCTATTCTACTTCTGTCAATAACATTATTTATACCCTTTCTGGAAAGAGATTAACAGAGAAACCAACCCTATATCAAATTCCACATTATGTTAATTGACTAAACACATAGACAAAGTCTGAAACCATTGAGTTAAAATTAAACTCAAGCTTGTACAGACTACCACATGCTAAGAGAGTTTGTATAAGTGGCTATGATTAAATCAGAAGTTACGTATTTCAGATTATAACAGATTACTTTTCATTGCTATCTCTAAATTGTCACATTCATGCTGACTTATTCTGTATAACATTAATAATGTAATGTCAACTTAGAATACACTTGTTTCACTGGCAATGTCATATTTACCAAACATAACTCAAATGGGCAGAAAATATTAGAAAAACAATTAAGGCTATTACCTTAAATTGTTCCATACAGGCCAGATTACTCCAAGAGAGCAACACTATATTATTCCTTCATGTCTACTTTGTTTAATCTTACTCATGGTTCCCATTTTCAATCTTAATAAATTTAACAGCTTAGTTTCCTTTGTTTAATAACTAAGTGTTGAGGTTCACCTCAGAAGCTCGCTGAGCTGTTAAGGACTGACATCATGGTTTCCCATTGCCATGGGAACCTAAATAGAGTCAGATCCTACTAGGAGACTAATGAAAGGCAGCCTAAGGTGCTCATGAGGCACACAGAATGCAAAAAGCTTCACTTCTCTTGCCCACCAATGTAATTTTTCCCTCCTTTTATACAATGAATGCAGAACTGGGAGAGAAGTGACTTAAAGGCAGAGAAAAGCAAACAGGGACAAGATGTGAACAGCCATCCCCAGATCGCATCCTACAATTCAGCAAACACAGCAGTACTTCCCCAACAAGCAAACACAGCAGCACCATGTATACTACATTATCTTATGCGAGTCAGCAAAAACTCCAATACCCATCCAGTAGACTAACATGTACAGCAGCTTTTATGCACGATGACACTACAAGCATCTCAGCAATCATGGCAACACCTCCCCAACAAGCTGGCAAACACGGCTTTGTTCAAGAACGATATGTTAGACTAATCAAGACAGCAAGCAAAACAATAGCCATTCAACAAACTCACAAGCATAGCCGAACACATGTATTAATTATCAATTTGAATATACAAGCAGGCATATCAGTATATACCAAACAAGGAAGCAAATACGGCATCTTTTATTGATGTGATTTCAACTAGACAAGCTGGTAAATGCAGCAACACTTATTTAAAGAACTAATAGGCACTGCAGTATTTATGAATGGAATGCTAACTTAGAAAACTAGAAACAAACAACTATTAGGTGTTGCCTCTTATAACCGGATTAATTTAATTATTATTTGGCCAAGTGTAACCAATAAGCAATCAAATAGAGTGAGTATTCATTAGCTCAAAAAAAAAAAAAAAAACGTATATTTTGTATATTAAAAATGCGTATACTTTTAAGTAATACATGGTCCCTATTCTAGGAAGGCAGACTACCCCAACTTGACCTCCATATACCTGTGTGAAAAATCACTTGTCTCCTCTGTTTTAAAGTTAGATATTAAAGTTTCTAAGATGATTACGTGACTTTTTGCTTTAAGAAGACAAAGGATACATTCTCATTTTAAACAGTTACTAATAGCAGTTCATATCATAGTTAATACTTTGAGAGATTTGGTTGAAACAACTATTTTGGAATCAGTCTTTTGTTTTTTTTCTTTTTAACATCAGTCCAAGCACTTGTTTCTTTTATTCTTTTAAGAGAAGGAGATAGCCATTCCATATCTTTTGGGATAGAAATCACATTATTATTTTTAATAAATGAAGAAGCTTCTTCTAAGTCATTGAAGGTTCTCATCTCATTGGCATACAATATTTTTATCTTAGCTAGATAGGCAAGCTGTGCCTTGATATTATTTTGCTTTAGTAGTTTTATCATTGGCCAAAGTTTTTTCCTTTGTTCTAATATTCTGGTGGAATAGTCAGGTAACCCGAAGATCCTAATGTTGTTTCTCCTTTCCCTATTTTCTAAATCATCTACTTTGTTAAGAAGAAAAGTATTTTGTTTAAGGAGAAATTATTTTGTGCTTCTTTAAGTCTCTCTTCAATGTCATTTAGAGAAGTCTCTGTGTTTATTTTTGTCTGATGTTGATGTAATATTTCTTTGAGAGTGTCAGTATGTTTTTGACAATTCACTGAGATTTTTCCAGATTTTCTTTAAAATCATCCATCTTCATAGACAGCTCTTGTAAGGTGGTTGTCATCAATTGCAGTTCTTTCTTTAAAGCTGCATCAGTGTGAGAATTCCTAGAGTTGCTCATTTTCAGGAACTGAATAAATCTCCAAGTTTCCTGACAGGAAAATGTTTGTAGAAATCCACCAAAATTACTATTTATGTAGTTTAGTCATTTATCTATACGTTTTTAGCATTTTATTTGAAAAAATATATATAATTTCCTTGTTTTATTTTACTAGTTTATGGAGCTCTAAAATTTTGCTTTCAGTTGGCCATTCAGGTTCCGCCCCCCAAAATTTTTATTTCTGATTGATGTTATTAAGCCATAAGAAACTGATCAGTTTGCTGTTCTGTTTCTGTTGTCCTATAATATTGTAAAATAATATAGCTGCCAAAAACAAGGATTCATCTCTTGTTAATTTGTATTTCAATTATTTCATACACATCATAGGAACTACAAGTGTGACTATTTATGCCCTGCAAGTACCCACATTTAGACTGTACCTCCTTTTTCAGTGAGGGCAAAGACAGTCAAACCAGGGGTGAATTTGTGAATATCCATCCAGTCATCCGGTTCTTGTTTGAGGGAAGATAATGCTTGATTTGCAGTGGGGAAGGCGCTGCACAATGAACCTCTCTCTCCACCATGTTTTATTTATTTGCTGATGAGAATGTAGATTTTGGTTCTGGTATTTACGGGACCATTTGATTTATGGAGAAACAAGAGATCCAGAATACCTCACCTCAAAAATCTATGAGATACTGAATAAAGGGACAGTGCTTCCAGTCTCTTCTACTAGCTTAGGATTTTAAGCCAATAACCTTTTAATTAAGAAACCCTGTGGTCTTTCTAGTTGTTTGATATGTCTAGTGACACACATCCCAAAGGGGGGCATTGTATTCAATAACTGGCCTAATGGATGCAGAATATAAGGTTTGATATTTTTTCTCCAGCTAGTTAAATTTTTAAAAGGCTACGATACGCCATTAAAAAGGGAAAAATGTTAAAATAATTAATACACAAATCAAACTGCTACTCTGAAGATGTCATGGCTTAGCCATTTGATTCTCCCAATCACCTTGAACACATACACACAAACACACTACATATAAGATGCTGCACAATCGATTTCTATCAGTACAATGTATTAAATGCACATCTTTTACTAAAACAAATTAAATATCTAGACTATGCAAAATAAGAAAGACTGTGCAATACCCAATGTTTCTGGATTTCAGTATCTTTATGTGCAATGCACAACTTCATTTCTGAAAGTGACCAGCACAGTTCTAATAGCATCATTTCTTGATAATACAAAATGCTTTGCATAGAACAAAAGGTCATTTGGAAGTTCAAGAACAGACATGTGCTCTATAAAACTGACTATTTGGAAAGCAGCCCTGCTGTTCAATAAGATGGATGTAGCAGTACACTTCTAGATAGGGTTCCTATTACACTGTCAAATGTTTAGGTTATCGAACACCTAAATGTCGGCACCTAAACATTGAACATTCAAAACTGGGACTGGCCAATTAAGCAAATTTTTTCCCAGGGAAAAAGTTCACTTGGCCGTCATCGGGGATTTGCCTTTTTCCCTGATGTAGCGCAATCTCGGAGTTTGTATATTTATTTAGGGGGGGTGGGGGCACAGCCACCCACTTGATTAGGGTTTTAAAGTATGTTTTTTTTTTTGTTGGCCAAGCAAACATTTTCACGGGGAAAAAAAATTGCGTAGTTGGCTGGTCGCGGTTTTGATAATTCAACTTTTAGGTGTTGACGTTTAGGTGTTCGGCAACCTAAGTGTTTGACGTTCTAATACAGACCCTCCTAGATACAAAATAAGCACAGCAGCATATAGCTGTTTAAAAGCCAAGTGCATCAAAAACTCCTAAAACCTTCAGATAGACTGGACAACTAATGACCTGTAATGCTAACAGAAAGAACTGAGAAAAATAAATTTCACTCATGAGTTGTAATGCTATTTAAATTCACTGATGAGATGGAATGTTTCTTAAATGGCACTGTTACATAGTGCTGAAAAGAGGATTAGTGTGGGTAGCATGTCTGACATCCTACATTTAAAAGTTATAATCATCCAAACTAGGAACACTGACCTTCTCTAAATCCAAGTACTAATACTACAGCATAGAAATTCTGCACATTTAAGCATAGGAGAAACTCCTCCAGTATCATGGTAAAATTCTTCATTTACTAAGAATACAAAACGGTGAATCTGATTCCATGCAGTCTTTAACTGTGTTTGTTCATGTGATGATGTGAAGTGTTGCCAGCTATGCCAGGAGAAGTATGGCAGTGGATGTGTAACATATGTCAGCACAGCTGGCTGGAATTTTGTAAAGAATTATATGTCATTTCTATATCAAACTGATTTGTAAAGATGCTTGTGTTGAAAAATATATTTGTAAAGCTGCATGTGTTAAAAATGTACCAACAGTGTGCCCTGCTGGACAGAAAAAGTAATGCACATATATTATTGTAACTGTTTAACCTATTCTCTTCCAGTATCCTCTGTTAATACATGTACATTTAATTTCAAACACTGAAAATTAGTAAGAAATGAAATTACTGTGCCTAGGCCATAAAGATGCTATCTTACAGTTTTGAATGAAGACAGATGCAATGCCTGTAAGTATAGTTTATTAGCTCATGTACAAAGAGTGGAAGTGTTTATGGTTTGATGACTTCCAGGAGCTGCAGCAGATCTTATCAAGGTTCTCCGTGTTTGTATTACTGACACACTGGTGCAAAATCCTGACAGTTTCTAGCAATAGGTGATTGCATGGGACCCAGAAATCAGATGACCAAATGTATGTGATGTCATGCTGGAATCCATCACTAAAATAATGTTTAATACTAGGTGACACTGAAGTCTCAGGGCAGTCTGTTTTTGGAACCTGACATTAAAGGACCACTCACCTACTTCACCTTGCCTTACTTTAGCAAGTGACCAGGGAATAGTAACTCTTGAGATCAGTCAGGAAAAACACTGAGATTAGTTAAGCATTTTTTCTGTAACTGTGTGAACCTGTCCACCTGTGTTATTTTTAATATTAAAACAAACTGGAAACACAAACTGCCAAATGAAATGACCAGCAGCACAATAACAATCCAACGGTACACAGTGTGGTAACCAGCAATCCAAGATTTAATAGTAAGCGCTTTCGGCTGTGACACCAGCCTTCATCAGACAATGAATATAAAGAAAAAAAATCTTTATATAGATATACTATTACTCTAATAAGTCAATTAACAAATGAACCAATTACAATTAAATTACCATTTGACAGATAAAATCTAATACGATGTAAAACATAAATGCATGAATGCAAGTACTTAAATACATAACTATTTTAAACATTTATAAAAGATCATAAAATAAAATTGTAGTAAGATATATATATATATATATATATATATATATATATATATATATATATATATAAATATATGCCTATCTATTATAAGCCTTAAGATTTAAAATACTTTTGATAGATATTGAGTCATTAAGACCTGGGAATTGTGTGGCATTTAAAAAGACTTGCCACCAATATTCTTTAGATTCTAATATTAGTTTCCAGGGACCATTTCTTGGGGATGATAATACTTGTTCTAGTATTATAAATTGGAATTTATGTGTGGGATTGTGTGCCAGATGTCTGTATAATGCATTATTGTGTGATTGTATATTAATCTCATAAACATGCTCATATATACGCTGTCTTAGCTTGCGTTCTGTTTTGCCTATATAATAGGCTTCACAGTATGAGCATATCGCTGCATAAACTACACCAGATGTATTGCAATTACATTTTCCCTTTTAAATTAATCTGCATTCCCATAATTGACAACTGCGCGGTTTCGAATATATAAGCACAATAGGCACACGTATTACATTTTCTCATTGTTCCTTTTGTTTTTTGCACTACATTAGAACATGCATTGCACCAATCCTTCAAATGACGATCCCTTTTATAAATAATTGAAGGTTGTGTGCCTAAAATTTTAGCCAATTGAATATCTCCCTTTATAAATATCCAATTTTTGTTTATTAAACTCTTTAATTCCCCAGAATCTTGTGTGTATGCTGTTATAAAGGCTACATTACCATGAGTACGATTATTATTACAATTATTAAAATGTGAATTATTTGTTGTTACCTCATTTGAACCACCTTCCGCATCATGCACCTGTGTGACAATTATGTTGAAATTTGTCAATAGCGGTTTATAAAACCCCGTGTTTCTCTTATGCAATACCTCAAGAAAAAGATTATTAACAAATTGTTTTGGATAGTCCCTATTTAAAAACATATTTACAATATGATGACATTCATCCATGAAATCGTCAAAATCTGATACCATTCGTGCTGCACAAACCAATTGCCCCTTAATAACTGCCCTTTTGACATGCTGAGGACGGTTGCTAGTAAAGTGCAAGAACTTATTTGAATAGGTTTTTTTCCTATAAATATTGGCCTTTAAGTTGCCTTGTGTGATATTTTTTGACAATAATACATCCAAATAAGAAATGCTATCTGTGCCGACTTCATGGGTGAATGTCATAAAATCAGTGGAATTATTGATATATTGCATAAATTCATCAATAATTTCTATGGGACCATGCCAAATAAAAAAGAGTTTATCCAAGAACCGACAATACATATGTATGTATTGCATAAATTGTGAATGAAATAAATAATTAAGCTCCCACATGGCCATAATAACATTAGCATACAATGTGCCTACCGGGGAGCCCATTGCTACTCCTTTGGTTTGTTTGAAATAATGGCCATCATGATATAAGTAATTATTGGTCAATACCAATTCTAATAAATGTGACAGAGTATTTACGTCATCCTGTGGTATAGGTGCAAATTCTGTAAAAAAAAAAAATCAGTAAACCATGCCAATCCTATGTCATGAGGTATGCATGCAAAAAGATATTTTACATCCACCGTGATGAATGTAATATTTTCAACATTTTGTATATGCAACCTATTTACTTTTGTAAGAAAATCCCAGGAATCACGACAAATGTGATGCAGATCAGTTATTTTTCGTTTCAATTGAATGTCTATGTATTTGGCTATAAAGTATGTTTTTGAGCCCCCCCCCCCCCCCCCCCGCATCCACAATGGGACGTAGTGGTGGACTTTGTAAATCTTTATGTATTTTGGGTGCTCCAAAAATGATGGGTATCCTAGGATTTTGCACATGCATATAAACAAAAGCCTCTTTAGTTATTTGTCCCTGCCACAACATATCTTCCAAATAATAATTAATTCTAGCATTAGAAATATTAATTTCATTTAGGGAGACTTCAGTATATGCATCATCATACAGAATGTGTAATAAAAGCTGATTATTCCATAGCATTCATTATGACCAATCCGCCTCCCTTATCTGGTTGCATAATACGCAGATCCCCTTTAATATTTCCTGCAAGTGAAACTCTGGTGTTTATTGTAAATAGATATTTAGCATTTTTATGTTCTTTTATTATTTATTATTAAATATATTTAAACTTTTCATTGTGGCTGGTCCTTTAGAGAATATTTTAAACTTTGAGAGTACTCATATCTGTTTGGTGACTCTGTGGCCACTTCTGTAAGCCTTACTGCACTGGTCAAACTACCATTCATGTTGACATTAATTTCACTCACTATAATTGGGTACTCTTGTAATAGCCTTAGAGTAACTGGCTTGAGAGTGTCTGGTGGCAGTACCTACTTTATAGTCTGGGCAGAAGGGGGCATAGTTAGTAAACATGTGCCAGACTTTCCCAGGTCTGTGTGTGTGTGTGTGTGTGTGTGTGTGTGTGTGTGTGTGTGCAAATCAAATCTCAGAGCGTGTGTGTGTGTGTCAGCTACTTGGAGCAGGAACACAAAACACTGGTTTCATAGAGAGCCTGGTGGAGGCCTTGGCTTGGACACTCAGCTGAGGACATAACTGTGGCTGTGCCAATGGGCAGCCTAACTGGGGACCTGAGAGGAGAGAGAGAGAATCCCAGATCCTGGGCTGAGTGTGCTCCCTGTGTGCTCTTAAGGGAAACTGTGCTTGATGTAGAGAGCTGCATCTGGAAATACTGGGTATATCCATGCTTGTTACAAGTGAATGTCCCTCTCCAGTGGAGTAATTTGGGCTCCTTGTTTACTGGCCATAGTGGGGATATCACATATTGCTGAGCAGTGGTGTGGATATTAATTTAACGCCTGTAGGCAGTTGTCACTGAAGGTGGGTGTACTGTAAAAGGAACCACAGGGTAAACATACAGAGTTTCATTTTCACAACAGTTTTAATTTATTTTTGTCAGTTTAGTTTAGTCAGGGAAAGTAGACTAAGATGTCAGCAGAGGATTATGGCAAGCTGGCAATGAACCTGCTGGCCAAGGTGTGCAAAGGCAAAGGACTGGTGTATGCCAAGCTGACTAAAGAGGAAATGATTTCAGCCTTAGTCCTAGCTAAGTCCAGTAACCAAGAGGATAACCTGTTTGGTGATGGGTATGTACAGCCCTCAGAAACAGGACAGTTCACCTTTTCCTCAGAGGACTTAAAAGTCCATCTGGAGTTAAAGCAACGTGAACTGGAGGCCAAAGGTTTGGAATTAGAGTCAGCACAGAAACTGCGGTATTTATAGGCTGAAGAAAAGAAGAAACAGATGGAATTCGCATCAACGGAGAAACTGCAGCATATGGAGGCTGAAGAAAATGACACTGTGGCATTTGGAGGCTGAAGTAAATGAAAAGCAGCATCAACATAAGGAGATGCTGACTCTTCAGCAGGGTCATGGAGTAAATGGGGAAGGGAATAACCAAACCCCAGAAGCAATAAAGGCCAGTAAGTTCCTTCCACAATTTACAGAGGGTGATAATTTTGATAGTTTTATGCATATATTTGAAAAGAGCATGTAAACAGTATAATGTTGACCAAGGGCTTTGGGTATGGTTACTGACCCCCTAACTCCATGGTAAAGCAATAATTGCTGTTTCTAAATTGCCTGACACTGACCATTTAAATTATGATAAAGTTGAATGTTGTTTACTTGAATGCTTTAACACCTGAAGCTTACATAAAAAAAAGTTTTGTAAGCATAGACAAAAGGCAGATGAAAGTGTGTGAGATCATATTCTTGGTTAAACACTTATCTTCTTAGGTGGGTGAGTGGGTATCGGGTCCCCACTTTTGAAGGGCTGGCAGACGTTTTGGTGAGGGAACAAGCCCTTAGCACTTTGCCTGAGGACATGAGAATCTGGTTGGCAGACCAAGAGTTTAACTCTGTAGATGAGATGAGGAAACAGGGAGATCTCTACTTAGCAAGCAGGGCATCACTGCACAAGTAAGGGATACCTAGTGCTGCACATGAATATAAGGAAACCCATTGTGGGCAGCCTAAACCACCCTAACAGAGTCCACCAGCAACAGGAGAAGCCACTAGTTCAGGTACACGGTCAGTATCAAGGGTTAAATGTTTTAAATGTAACTAGTGGGGCCATGTATCATATAGATATCCACTGTGGCAAGGTGGGGAACAAAAGATGTGGGCCAGCAAGTTGGAACAACAGTATGCAAGTGGTAAAGTTGTCTGGTGACAGCAGGGGTACCAAACTATCACCAGAGGTTATATCTTATCTTAGTGGATGAAAAACAGGCCACTGCTAACACAGACACAGCCTCTGCCATAACCATTGTGAAGCCTACAGTGGTTAAAGAAGAGAAGTACTTGCTTGGACAGTCCACTCCAGTCAGAGCTTTAGGGGGGGACCCCATTCCAAATGCCTTTGTCCAGGGTTCACCTTGACTGGGAAGGTGGAAAAGGAGGCAAACAAGTAGATGTGTGAGGATATCCCTGCAGATATCTTGATAGGGAATGATTTTGATAATGCAGTAACTTGTGTGCATGCAGTTACACTCAGGCAAGCTTGGAGATAGGCATGTGGGTCTGGTAGCCTGGGGGAGACCCAAACAGATCTCACACCTGAAGCCAGGGCTGGTGATGTGGCTATTTCAAGGAGGGAGGTAGCCTGAAGGTGAGCCACAGCTACTGGTAGGTACTGATGTTCCCTTGGACAGACTGCAAGGGAAGAGGTGAGTGGTAGTACCCAGGCTGACAGTGAAGCACTGCTGTCAGAGGATACCAGACTTCCTGTGGAAGGGGAGCTGGGAAGAGTTACAAAGATATAGTTGAGACAGGATCAGCTCTGGGACACTAAACAGAGAGGCTTGAGGGAGACAGCTAGGGAGGCACTTGATTCTCAAGGAAAAGGGGTCTGTATACTGGAACAAATGGTTACTGTATAGAGTGTGAACCCCTGAGGGAGGGCTAGAGAGGGACGAAATACAACAGTTGGTAGTGCCTAGCGCCTACTGTCTGGCACTTCTAGCCATAGCCCATGACATTCCTTTTGCAGGTCATATGGGCATAAAGTGTACCAAGAGACGTATTACACAGAACTTTTACTGGCCTGGGATTGCAAGGGCTGTAATAGGTACTGCAGGACCTGTGAACAGTGTCAAAAAGTATGCAAGCCAGGAGACAAGGTCAAGGCTCCTTTGATGCCTTTGCCTGTGATTGAGGAGCTGTTTCATAAGGTAGCTATGGATATTATGGGGCCACCGAGTACCCCAAGTTCCACAGGGAAGGCGTATATCCTGGTGGTTGTACATTATGCAACTAGATACCTTGAGGCAGTGGCTCTGTCCTCCATCGAGGCAGAGAAGGTGACAAATAGTTTATTAGAGATTTTCAGCAAGGTAGGTTTCCCAAGAAAATACTGACTAGCAGAGGTGCCAATTTCATGTCAGACCTCCTGGCTTGTCTGTGGATGCACTGTGGGGTGAAGCATCTAAAAACCACCCCTACCATCCCCAGACTAATGGTCTTGTGGACAGGTTAAATTCTACGCTTAAGACCATGCTACGAGCATTTGCAAGCCAGTTTAAGAGAGAGTGGGACAAATATTTTCCCCATTTGCTGTTTGCAGACAGAGAGGTACCTCAGGAATCCACAGGTTTTTCGCCCTCTGAGTTGCTGTATGAGCATGGGGTGAAGGGGCCTTTAGATTTGATTCATGATCAGTGGGAAGGTGAGTATGAATCCCACTAGGAGTCTTTTCTAGCATACGTCCTGAACCTCAGGAAAGGCTTAGGGAGATCATGGGCTTGGCCCAAATGAACTTGGCATGAACCCAAATGCAGAAAATGGTTTGGTATGACAGGAATGCTTGAGCCTGACAGTATGCTGAGGTTATAGTTCACATTCCTGCCAGACACAAAAAGCTGCAGGCAGCTTGGGAGGGACCATTAAAGTGGTAAGGAAGTTTAGTGGTTTTAACTACATGGTAAGAGCTGCTAGGCAGGAGGTAGGGGCCCAAATTGTGCCATGTTAACATGATGAAACTGGACCAAGATAGGGAAGACTTTGGTACTAAGTATTTGCAGTAGGAGGAGTTGGAGAGGGATCTATGGCTACAGCGAGCCAGCCAGCAAAATGCCAGGTTTCTATGGTGAAGCCTAGGGCTGCAGGCATATGACATGACAGTGCAGCATTGTAGTGGGGTCAGCAATGCAGATGGGATCTCAAGACAGGGTATGGATTAATGTATTCCCAAATAGGCTCATTCCTCTCAAACAACGTTTCTCAAGGTTCACTTGAAAAACTAGCTTGAGTCTTCAAAGAGGGGAGAGATGTGACAATGTGAGGTATTGCCAGTTATGCCAGAAGAAAGGCAGTGGATGTGTAACATGCCAGCAGCTAGCTGGAATTTTGTAAAGAATTATATGTAATTCGTATATCAATCTGATTTGTACAGATGCTAGTGTTCAAAAATGTATTTGTAAAGCTACTTGTGTTACAAATGTACCAACAGTGTGTCCTGCTGGACAGAAAAAGAAATATACATGCATTATTGTAACTATTTAAATGTATAGGTTTTAACAGAGGATACTGGAAGAGAAGAGGTTAATCTCAAACTTTGAAAAATAGTAAGAAATTAAATTACTGGGCCTAGGCCATAAATATGTTATCTCACAGTTGTGAATGATGCCCGAGACACAATGCCTGTAAGAAGCATGGTTTATTAGTTCCTGTAGGAAGAGTGGAAGTGTTTTATGGTTTTATGACTTCCAGGATCTGCAGCAGAACTTAGCAGGGCTCCCTGTGTGTGCATTATTGACACATAGGTGCTAAACCATGGCGGTTTCTAACAATGGGGGTTGCATGAGAACCAGAAGTCAGATGACCACATATATGTGATATCATTCTGGAATCCATCACTAAAGTAATGTTTAATACTAGGTAACACTGAAGTCTCAGGGCAGTCTATATTTGGAACCTGACACTGAAGGATCACTCACCTACTTCATTTTGCCTTGCTGTAGTAAGTGACCAGGGAATAGTAACTCTTGAGATCAGTCAGGAAAATAGTGAGATTAGTTAAGTATTTTAATTGTGTGAACCTATCCATCTAGGTTATTTCTTTAACATTTCCTGTGATTGAAACTCTGGTGTTTACTGTAAACAGATGCATAATATTTTCATGTTCTATTATTATTTATTATTAAAATATATTTAAACTTTTCATTGTGGCTGGTCCTTTAGAGAATATTTTAACCTTTGAGAGTACTCATCTGTTTGGTGACTCTGTGGCCACTCCTGAAAGCCTTGCTGCATTGGTCATACTACTATTTGTACTAACATTAATTTCACTCAGTATAACTGGGTACCCTTGTAAAAGCAGTAGAATAACTGGCTTGGGAGTGTCTGGTGGCAGTAACTACCTTATAGTTTGGGCAGAAGGGAGCATAGCTAGTAAACCTGTGCCAGCCTTTCCAGGTGTGTGTGTGTCTGTGTGAGCTACTTGGAGCAGGGACACAAATCACTTGTTTCATACAAAGAGTGGTAGAGGACTTGGCTTGAACACTCAGCTGAGGACTTAACTATGCAGCTGTGCCAGTGCGGGAGGCTTACTGAGGATATGGGGAGAGATAGAGAGAAACCCAAACTCAGACCCCAGGCTGAGTGTGTTCCCTGTCTGCTCTCAAGGGAAACTGTGTATGATGCAGAGAGCTGTATCTGGAAACACTGGGTGTATCCACTTTTGTTCCAAGTGAATGTCCCTCTGCAGTGTTAGTGATGAGGATTCAGGCTCCTTGATTATTTGCCCAGAGTGGGGACATTAGAGTTCAGTCTATCATTACTGTAGTTTGCTTTGCTTTTGTGTCACTACATTACCTCTTTACCTCTTGTATCTCAGTAATCACATGGGCTGGATCCAAAACTGATAATTTGTGATCAGTGCCTTAGCTCAGTAAAGAAACATGAAAGTGTAGGAAAGAAGAGGGAACCTCCCAAAATAACTCCTCTAATAACACAAGCTACTCCTAAAACACTGCCTTGAGTCTGCTGTAATTGTCTTATTTTGTGAACTCCTACAAGGGGCCAGGAAACTAAAGTGCTGCAGGAAAAAAAGATGCACCTCCTAAAACAGCGCAGGTCTCATGGCTTGGGAATTTGTAATTTGAATTGGCATTTACAGTAAGAGTACTGGACAGCATACCACCAAGGATGACAGCAAGTAGTTTTGCTTATTCTACCTGGCCCAAATTTGATTTTAAAAACCCAGGTTTGTAGTTTCTCCCTTACATTTAATGGTGCAGTAAAATGTTAAGTTGAAAGTTCCCCCTACTCCATAACTGTGCATGGTAAAGAATATTAGGGTAGTTCAGCTTGCTACAAGTAAAAACACTTACTTGTTCTATGAATACAACTAAGGGAAACAGCTTAATTTAAAACTTTTCTCCTACCTTTAACCCAAGTTTTTTTGCAGATTGTTTTTGTGGTAGCTAAGCACTCTGACTGGATTTTAATTGCAGATCCTTGAGGAGAATAAAAACAACCATACAGAATATTATACTCCTAAAGCAGCAGAAAGTATACTAAGAACTAAGCTAACATTTGAATGGAGAAAGGAGATTATGCTGATACGGATGACTGTAATTAGGGTATAGAGAATAGGCAAGATGGTGCTGGAATTTACTGGAGGAAGCTGGCAAAGGAACCATGGTATTGCAAACAAATAATGAGATAAGGAAAGGTAACAGAATGGAGAGAGACCAAGAATACATTTGGATTGCAGTCTAGTGATTTCCTTCTCTATTAGGGATCAATATCAGAGTATAGAGAAAGAAATAAAAGAATCCTAAATGAAAGACCTGCACTGGTTGAAGTTTTTATCTGCATTTAGAACATAATCTGCAGTTAAAAAAGGGGATAACTAGTACGGCATATAAAATATTGCATGATAACTACAGGAATCAATCAGAAGAGGTCAGGAAAAGATTGGGATATGAGATTAGGTATACAATTTACAAAGAAACAATGGAAGGACATAAGTATGGCTCACAGATATGCAACAAAAACTAGACAATTTAGGATTTTTGCCTGGAAGTATGCAGAAATACTTTTGTACCCCAAGCAGACTCCAAAAAAATATTTCCTTAGGTAGACAGCAAATGGAGGTATGATGGGGAAGAAAGAGGTAACTGGGAATTTTTTGAGTGAAATGAGTTGGCAGACTTTAAAAATTCTCTACAGAGTACTCTGTCAGGAATTCTGGCCAAGCAAAGAGTGTACTAAGGAAATTATTTTTTTAGAGCTGGGATACAGGATTTGAATTGCCTAGACATAGTAAGGCCTTGTTAAGTTTAATTCTGGTGGGTGCCAAAAAACAATTACTAGAAAATGGAAATCAAAATCTAATCAAACTATACTTGAAGTAGTGAATACTGTAACAGGAATAAAAGAACAGAAAGTGGGATATTTAGAAAAGGATAGGAGTAAATTACATAGAAAAAAATGGAAATTGTGGGAATGGTACATGCAGAAAAATGTTTTGGAAGAGGAATGAGATTTAAGAGAAGGCAGGAACTGAATAACTTATGTAATGTTGCCTAGTATATATATATAGCAATGTATGTGGTATATCTTCTTTTTCTTTCGGCTGTTCCTGTTAGGGGTCGCCAAAGAGGATCATCCGTTTCCATTTCTTCCTGTCCTCTGCATCTTGCTCTGTCACACCAACCACCTGCATGTCCTCTCTCACCCCATCCATAAACTTTATCTTAGGCCTTCTTCTTTTCCTCCTACCTGGCAGCTCCATCCTTAGCATCCTTTTCTCAATAAATCCAGCATCCCTCTTCACCACATATCCAAACCAACACAATCTAGCCTCTCTGGCTTTGTCTCTAAACCATCCAACCTGGGCTGACCCTCTAATATACTTATTCCGAATCCACTCCACCCTTGTCACACCCAGTACAAATCTTAACATCTTTAACTCTGCCACGTCCAGCTCTGTCTCCTGCCTTTTTGTCAATGCCACTATCTCCAACCCATATAACTGAGCTGGTCTCACTACCGTCTTGTAGACCTTCCCTTTCACTCTTATCAGTACTCGTTTGTCACAAATCACTCCTGACACTCTTTTCCACTCGCTCCAACCTGCCTGTACTCTCTTCTTCACCTCTCTTCCACACTCGCCATTATTCTGAATTGTTGATCCCAAGTATTTAAACTCATCCACCTTCGCTAACTCTACTCCCTGCATCCTCACCATTCCTCTATCCTCCCTCTCATTCACACACATATATTCTTAGTCCTGCTGACCTTCATTCCTCTCCTCTCTAGAGTATATCTCCACCTCTCCAGGGTCTCCTCAACCTGTTCCCTACTCTCACTACAGATCACAATGTCATCTGCAAACATCATAGTCCACGGGGACTCCTGTCTGATCTCGTCTCTCAACCTGTCCATCACCATTGCAAATAAGAAAGGGTTCAGAACTGATCCTTGATGTAATCCCACCTCCACCTTAAAAGCATCTGTCACTCCCACCACAGACCTCACCATTGTTACACTACCCTCGTACATATCCTGTACCACTCTTACATACTTCTCTGTCACTCCCGACTTCCTCATACAATACCACAACTCCTCTCTAGGCACCCTGTCATATGCTTTCTCTAAGTCCACAAAGACACAATGCAACTCCTTCTGACCTTCTCTGTACTTCTCCATCAACACTCTCAGTGCAAACATCGCATCTGTAGTGCTCTTTCCTGGCATGAAACCATACTGCTGATCAGTAATCAGCATTTCCCTTCTTAACCTAGCTTCCACTACTCTTTCCCATAACTTCATGCTGTGACTGATCAGTTTTATCCCTCTATAGTTACTACAGCTCTGCACATCACCCTTATTCTTAAAAATCAGTACCAAAACACGTTTGTAAATGTGAACTTGTTAATATGGTTTAATTACTTTTATACAAACACAAAATGTTACAGAGAAATAGAACTTGGGCCAAATGGCGCTGCACTAAAAACACGACTGACCACCAAACCTTTAAACAGCTTAGAAATGAAACCAAGAAACTAATACTCCTAGACAAGAAAAATTATTACTTGAAATCCCAAAACACTCAGTACCAAAACCCTCAGAAATTCTGGTCAGATATCAACAAACTACTACATCCAGGTAATTCTAAAACTCCCACTCCTTCCAACCTCACTCAGAGTACACCCAACCAAATTGCTGGCACTTTCAACAAATTTTTCTCTGAGACTGTTACATCCCTAGCCAAAACCTTGCCTCCTAGATCCACCCAGGAACCTTACTCCCTGAACAACAAACCCCCCTCTCAAATTACAACCAGTCTCAACAGATCTCATCCACACCCTACTTAGGAAACTTAAACCATGTTCTCCCTCAGCTGACCTCCTCCCATCAGAGTATCTACAAATTGCAGCTGGAGTGCTTGCCTATCCTGTCTCCATTTTAATAAATCGATCCATAACTGATGGCTTTATCCCACCCCTCTGGAAAGTATCCCATATCATTCCTCTTCATAAGGGGGGGGGGTAACACTAACGAACTTTCCAACTTCCGTCCCATAGCCCTACTTTCTCCTTTAGCTAAAATCATGGAAAGATGTGTCCATCGGCAATTGCTTGACCATCTTCTCCAAAATAATCTTCTAGCTGATTGCCAACATGGTTTTAGACCTTATCACAGTACAACTACTGCTCTCTTATCATTCACAGACCACATTAATAAAAATCGTAATAACAACTTGCTGTCCTCAGCCCTCTTTTTAGACCTCTCTAAGGCCTTTGATATGGTTAACCATAAACTCTTACTAAACATCCTTGAATTCCTGGCATTAAACACCCAAGCAATCCAGTGGTTCAATTCCTACTCAGAAAATAGACAGCAATCTGTTCTTTGGGACAATCACATATCCTCTCTGCTTCCCATCAAAATTGGTGTCCCACAAGGTTCCATTCTTGGACCACTCTTCTTTTCTATCTTTATTAATGATTTAAATAAGTCCCTTCCACAAACCATCTGCATTCAATATGCAGACGACTCAATATTGATATGTTCAGAATCTTCCCCAGCTGAGCTTCAGGCTACTACCCAAAAAGTTTTTACAGCTGCTGAAAATTGGTTCTATCTCCTACTTAATCCCAAAAAAACTAAATTACTACTATTTACACCTACATAGAATCCTCTGCTCTTGACTTCAATATAACATCTAATAATGGAACAATAATATCCTCCGAGCCTACTACGAAACTACTAGGTGTCACATTAGATCATAATCTGAACTTCAATTCTCATATTACCTTAACCATCAAGTCAGTCAATAGAAAACTCGGTTCTCTTTATAAGCTGAAACCCTTCCTCTCTGCTTCAGCGAGAGCTACCATTGCCCAGACGCACCTGCTATCTACCCTTCTCTATGCCTCACCTATTTTTACAAACCTATCTAAATCTAATCTCAATAAACTAGCAACTTCATACAACAACATTTCCAGATTTGTCACAGGAGCCCCTTTTCGTACCTACCATTGCATTAATCTTAAACAACTTGGTTGGCTGGAGCTACATAATCAACTACTGCTACAGCAACTTAGCATCACCCACAAAATCTTCTTTCAACCTTCTAATACTACCATACTCTGTACTCTTATTAGCCCTTATAAAAAAAACTCTCTTCATTGCACTCCGCTACTAAGCTCCTAGCAGCCTACCATAAATCCCACAACAAAGCTGGGGACTGTTTGTTCTCCAACTCAATTGGACCTATTTGGAACAAGCTTCCAAGCAAACTCACAACTCTTACCTCTACACCCACTTTCAAAAAGCATCTAAAAATCTTCCTTAAATCCCAATGGCTCTGTCCTTGTATTAACCCTGACTGAAACTTTTATTGCCTCCAGTTACTCACCTGTTCTTTTGACAGCAACGTCTTCACTACGTTACTTTAGTACTAGCTTACTAATTTAACTTCAACTCCACTGAACTACAAAAAAAAAAAAAAAAAAAAAAACAGTAATATTCTTATATTCAATGATAGTTCTCTTTGTAATTCTTTCAACATGTTATATCAGGACTCCAAAGGCTTTATATCTCTAGTTGTATTCCTTTGTTTATAACTTGTTCACCTCATGTATTTTTTGTCGTCTGTCCTACTAGCATTGCTTTCAAAGTGCTTATTATTGGGTATAAGTTTCTTCTCTTTTTTTCTATGTTGTGGAGCTTTTCTCCCCGGGCCTCTACTGAAAATGGACATGTATCCAGCTAGACTAGCCTGGTCAACAAATGTAAAATAAAAATAAATAAAATACATTTGCCTATGTCATAATTCAATAAAGATGTTAAAAACATCAAAAAGATGTGCACCTCAGCTTTATGCCTTCACAAGAGTCTTTGTGATGTGTCATTGTGCCAGCTTTTTTTAATGTTCTGCTCCTTATAAGATAAAGCCAGAAACTGGTCTTGCTGCAAAACCAATTCTTCCATTTTACTCTGAGTTAGTGTGACCCGAGAGTTCATAAATTTAATCAGAAGTGTGCTGGGGGATATACCTCTCAACTGTTCATTATTTTGCAGAACATTCCTGATTTTGTCTCATATTTTGTCCTGCTCTGTTGTACATTGTTTTGATTTTCTTGTAAATCACTGAGGATAAAAGTTAGCTAATAATGCCAGACAACAGAGTTTCATACTCCTTATTTTTTAGAAAATGTATGCTGATGCAAAACTCTTTGTTCTGTTAACATTTTAACTGAATTAGAGTAATATTTAAAAACTGCCTTGATTTTGGGCCCTTGCCCTCCAATTGTTTTTGGCTTTGCTCCCGAATGTTGAGCAATAAATATGTATCATGAGGCTTTTTTTTCCTTTAGTCTTTTTTGGTGCAAACATGTTATCTGTACCATCTGGCATGATCAGGTATCTTTTTTTTCTTTTACTAATTATGAGTCTTACTTTATGAACTATACAGCTAACTTCCACTGTGTTAAATTAATATAACAAACTCGTATACTAGACAATGACTCCTAGGTTTTACTGTTATGCTATTTACTAGCAATTATGAAACATTCTTCCAATATAACAGTTAACTATTTCTGCATGTCTGATAAATTATACAGGAAGGAACTTTTGAGACTATCATCATTAAGTTTTTAATTTTGTATGCATTGATGCTAGATGCATCAACAGTATGCAAGTACTTGCATTTCATTTATGTATCACAATGATACTGAAATATGACAGTGTAACATGTAAATCAGTTGTTTGTTTATATGCACCTAACAGCCATTTGGAAAAAAATAAGCCTTTTTGGAGACCGCAAATGAGTAACGTATTGGATAAAACATCACCAACATACTCAGTAGTTTTTCTAGGTGGAGAATTAAACACTCAAGTAGTAAGTGATGTAAGTGATGGGGACAACTGGACAGAAAAGTGACTGAAAAATGACATGCCTCATCAAAGCCCAAGGGGGAAACTCTTATGACTTCTGTGTTAGCCATGGATCCTCTACATTTTTTTAATATTGAAATATGGTGCTCATAACTATATTTGGCATTACAGCACTTTGGACCAAAATGCAATGACTGACTCTGTAACTGTATATACACATATATATATATATATATCACTCTGAACACATGGGTCAAGGCAAGTGCTGAGACAGCTTTCCAAGATGGCTACACACTGATCTATAGCTTAACTTCAGCTCTTGCAGTGTGATAAAAATGAAAAACAAGGGCCAGGAACTTCACTTTTAGTAAATTCAGTTACTGACTAGGGAGTACACTGCCTGGATGCCGAAACAAAGAGAAATGAAGGTTCACATGTCAGAAAGTTTGAGCAGGCTGTTCTTATTAAGGGTGAAGGAATACTGAGCTCACCAACAGACAACCTCAGGAGTCAACATGGTCTTAATAAACAAGGATATAGGGAATCTAAAAACTCTGGATCCCACACAGTTTGGTTTTGTGAAGGGTAGATCAAGCCTGCTCAACCTGGTCAACTTCTTTGAGTAAGTCACCAGAGCTGTGGATGAAGGCAAGGTGGTTCATACAGCCTACCCTGATCTGGCCAAGGCCTTTGATACCATTCCCTACTCAGGAATCATTGAAAAACTCACTAAGCTAGGCATCAACCCTTAGGTGGGTTTCAAACTGGCTCACAGATAGAACCCACAGTGTGAAAGTCAGACTGCCGACCAGTCATGAGTAGAGTCCCACAGGGTTCGGTCATGGGTCCTCTCCTGTTTGGTATCTACTTTTCTTAAGTCCAAGCCAACACAAAGGGACTCTGGCTTACAAACTTTCAGATGATTGCAAGTTGGGAGCTATTATTAACTCCTCAAGTGATGTTGACATCCTGCAGAAAGGCCGCACTGAGACCAATGACTGGTGTCAGAACCATGGCCTTACGTTCAATGTCAAAAAATGTGGTCACCCCTTTGGGAAAAACTCGGTCCCCATAAATTACCACATCGATTGTAGTCCACTGAACACAGAAGGCAATATAAGAGATCTGGGAACACAGGCTGACAACAACCTCTCTTTTGACCACCACATTGCCACTGTGGTCAGAAAGTCCTATGTGGCACATCTCATAACTAAAGGTTTTGCATCCAGGAAGAAACAGGTCATTGTCTCCCTCTACTCTTCCCTCATTAGGCCAATCATCGAGTACAATGCCCCATTTGGCATGTACATCACTAGACACCTGCAACAACTGGAGAGGCTGCAAAAGTACCTCACAAAGATGATCCTAGGCCTTAAACAGTTGTCCTATATGGACAGACTCAAAAAAACTCCAACTATTCTCTGTCTTATATCGCCTACTTAGAGGCGATCTCTGCTTGACTTACAAAGCCATATCTGACCCAGCTCTGTTAGAAATGCTACATCTAAAGAAATCCCAATCCCTCCACACCACACACTCCAGAGACCTCAACCTCATTATCACAATTAACATAACATGCTGGAGGGACAGGTTCATAACCCAGAGACTGTCCATTCTATGGAACAGACTTCCCACACATGTCAAACAGAGCACCTCACTGGCCCTCTTCAAGAGGGATCTTGATGAGTGGATGGGAATTAGAAAACTGACCCTGGGGAATCACTCCAGTGGCTCTACTCGACAGAGGCACTGGGAACTAAGGTCAGGTGGCACGGTGCCAGGGTAATCGTATGGGCTAGGCTTATAAAGGCTCCAGGGCCATTAGCTTAGTACACACCTATGAACTCCTGGCTTAATGGACATACCTTTCCCAGATGTTGTAATGCTGGAAGCAACTGTTGGGATTACATACATTTGTTTGGATAAGGTCATGCATATATAAAACAGTACTATGATGATGATGAGGCTGTAAAAGTAGATGAGACCCATGTGGAATTGCTGAAGAGTCTGGATACTGTCCACACATCAAAGTCAACATGCTTATTCAACGTTACATGAAGGAAGAGATGGCATCTTTGGTTTGACAGACTGGGGTGGTGATTCCTATTTTCGTAAAGGAAGCTAGAAAGGTGTGTTCCAGTTATAGCAGGGACAAGCTTCTTAGCATTCCTGTGCTAGAAAAGAGACTTTGTCTAACAGCAGGACCGCTGATTTCAGGAAAAAGATGCACAAATTCTGTCAAGAAAGTGGAACACTGGACCAGCTCTTTGACCTTACAAACACTCTGGTGGGGTCATGGGAGGGTGACAGTACTGATTACTTGTGTCTTGTGGACCCAGAGTAGGTATGTGATCTCACACCCAAGAATGCTTTGTGGGGGCGCTGCAAACGGAACAGGGTCTTGGGGGCACTACTGCATGCCATTCAGTCTTTACATTTGTGGAGCAAGAACTACATATGCTTTCTTGATATTAAGTCAAATACATTTAAGGTTTGATTAAGACTCCTTCCACATGTAGACATGTTCTGGAGAATATCTTGTTTTGAAATGTGAAGACTTTATGTTTATTGTGTGTAGACAATGTTATCCTTCTGGCTTCAAGTGACTGGTCTCCAGCCTGCACTAGAAGAGTTCACTGTTGAATGTGAAAAGCTGAAATGAAAACACCTCCATATCAGAGGTCCTAGTTATATTCCCAGCAAAGAGTTGATTGCCCCTACAAGTGAGCTATGCGTACCTATTAAAGGTGGAAGAGTTTAAATGCCTTGGGGACTTGATCAAGAGTGGAGTTTGAAGGGATTGGGAGTCTGACCAACATCTGGGTATAGCAACAGCAGTATTTACATGCATTATAATGGACTGTGATAGTAAAGGAAGAGCTGAGTCAAAGGACCAAATTCTCAATTTACCAGAAGTTCTGTGCCTCCATCTTCATCTCTGCTCAAAAGTCTTGGATAGAAAGCAAAACAATGAAATTATATATACAAGCAGCAGCAGATATGAAATTCTCCTGCAGGTAACTGGAATCATTCTCCAAAAGAAAGTGAATTCATCTGGGAGGAAACTGGAATGCAGCTCTTGTTCCTCCCATCTAAGAGAAGCCAGCTGAGGTGGTTTGGTCACCTAGTAATGATGTCCCATGGCTGCCTCCCTCAGGAGGGGTAACAGACAAGATCCATAAAAAGAAGGCCTCAGAGTAACCCCAGGACATACTGAAGATATTTCACATTTCCAATTGTCAGACAATGTCAGGGGATCTTACAAGCATGGGACTGTTGCTGGAGATAAGGAAGTCTGAGCTGCCCTACTACTACTACTACTATGACCCTTACATCATGATGAACTTTACTATCAATAAGAACAACAAAACTCTAATGTCTTACATTACTGACTGACTATAAGGAGCCATGATTTATGAAGAGACATCAGAGACATTCTGTCAACTCAGAGACAGGTAAGAGGTGTGTGTGTGTGTGTGTGTGTGTGTGTGTGTGTGTGTGTGTGTGTGTGTGTGTGTGTTTGAATGCACACATCTGTGTGGGAGAGGGAATGTGATAGATGGATTTTCAGTGGAACTCCTGCAAGAATGTGCTGATTCACACTCGCAGTAGTTACAGGTGATTCAGAGCACATAATGACGTTTTTCCTCATTTTGGCTAACATGTTGCTGAACAGCATTTCTCTGCTTTGTGAAACAGTTCCTTTTGGCCACAGCTCTTACCATCAGCAGTAGGATACAATCTGAATCTCCAAGTTTACATATCTGTGATCAATACATGCTCTTTTATCTCCTGTTTGAATTTTGTGCAGACAAATTTGCCTAATTTGCATTATTCTTGCAAGTCCTATTTGCATTTCTGTAGTATTTTGCTACTCAAGCCTGCAGTGCAAATAGTCCTGGCTTTGTCAGTTATTCTGGCTATCAAAATATAATTAACTAAAGAAATAAATAAGACAATGTCCTGTAAAATAAAGAGGATACCCTCACTAGCTATACTGCAACTGACATTTGCTTCATGCGATGCATTTTCTGTGTGTATTACAAAACAAAAATTATGAAGTATACAAGAAATCGAATGTTCAAATTTACACCGCTTTATTTTTTGAAGGTTATTATATAGTATCTGAAAGGATCTAATTTCCATTTATCCCGTTGATGTGTTTTATTCTTACAGCTTCCCTTGATCTGCAGTGAAAATCCTCTGTATGTGACTTTTCCTTAAGCAAAGAAATTCTTATATCACACAAAAAGACAATTGCATCAAAAGATTAAATAAAGAGATGACAGGGAGACAAATAAAAGATCATAGTCTAAATACAGATGTTGTTTAAATGCAATTTATTTTCTTTGTTTAATGTTCCAGGTTGTAAAGAGCACAGCTATCACCAATATACACCCTTGACAGTTCATGCTATTTTAAGCATGCAAATATGCATGCCAGCCATCAGGTATTTCTGCATTTTCGAGACATACAGTTATACCCAAATTACAGGAAACTAGCTTTTAACTGATTAACAGATTCTTAAACTACTAAACTGAATCCATTTTGTTAACAAAATGGGTAGCATGCTTACATCAGTAAGTGAATATTCAGAAACACTTTTGCTGCTAATACACAAACACAAATGTGTATGTACACACACACACACACACACACACACACACACACACACACACACAAGATTGCGCAGAGCACCATCAAAGCATGTGCATGACGGATGAGTGCTACTGCTGCTTGTACTACCCTGTGGCCGCATTATACTCCTACCCACTCTTTCCACAGTCCACACTGTAGTTGTGAAATGGATAGTTAATGAGGTGTTGGTTGCACACTGTTGCCCAACCTCATTATTCAATTTACAACCAGGCCATGCTTCATCATCATTTTTTAAATGAGATCAGTTTCCTATGCAATGATGAAGGAGCTTTACACTCTCAGTGCTAATAGTGTGTCCCAATCACTCTTGTATGAAACTTGCCTGTTGATTAGTGTACTGATTACAGGTACCTATGAGGAAACAAGCAAAATCTATAGTTTTACAAATGTAAACATGTCAGATAATGCTATTTTACATAATTGCAACAGCACATACACAAACTTTATGATGCCGCCAAAAATATTTACACTTCTTTGGAAGAAGACCCTAGGTAAATCATCATCTTGCAAGTGATGCTGAAATATTGTTTTACATTTTTATCATTTAATGCTTGATAAAATATGTAATGCATTATGTCTGTTGAATCACTTCTGAGCACTTCTAGGAATTTTTGTTTTGAAATAGTCCTATTTGTTCTCTTATTTATGGGGTAAATAACATCAGAGTCAGTGCACCGTAATGAGGGAGTTCAGGGTGGCGAATAATCTCCCACTGGATCACTGCTGGCATATAATGCAGCTTTGTTCCTCATCCTATCTCACAACCCTTTTGTGTTCATAGGTAGGTACTAGGTTATCGGCCCTGGGGCCTATACAAGCCCAGCCAAAAAGGTACCCTGGCTTTTGCCACCCAAGAAAATTATTTTCCTGTGCCACTGTCGAGCAGAGCCACAGAGGTGATCCCCGGGGTGAATTTCCTATTTCCCATCCAATCATCAAGATTTTTCTTGAAGAGTGCTAATGAGGAGCTTTGTTTGATATAGATAGGTAGTTTATTCCAGAGTATGGGAAGTTTCTGGGACAGGAATCTATACCTCCGACATGTTCTGTTTATTGTGGTGACAAGGTTTAGGTCCCTAGAGCGTGTAGCTCGGAGGGATTGGGATTTCTTTAAGTGGAGCATGTCCAACAGCTCTGGGTTTGACATAGCTTTATATGTTAGGCAGAGATCACCTCTGAGTAGGCGATATGCGACGGAGTAAAGCTGGAGTTTTTTGAGATGGTCTGCGTAGGGCATCTGTTTGAGGCCGGTAATCCTCTTTGTGAGGTATTTCTGCGGCCTTTCCAGTTGTTGTAGATGTCTTGTGAGGTACATACCAAAAGGGGCGTTGTACTCTATAATGGGTCTAATGAGTGATGAGTAGAGGGGAACAATGACCTCTTTTTTCTGGATGAGAAACCTTTTGTGATGAGGTGTGCCACGTAGAAGGATTTCCTGACTACTGTGGTGATGTGATTATCAAAAGGGAGACTACTGCCACCTGTGTCCCAAGTTCTCTTATCAAACTTTCGGTGTTAAGTATACTACCGCCTATGTTGTAGTTCATGGGTACAGAGTTTTTACCAAAGGGGATGACAATGCACTTTTTGGCATTGAGCTTGAGGCCATGGCTTTGACACCAGGCATCTGTCTCAGTGAGGCCCTTTTGTAGGATGTCCACATCGTTAGGAGTTTTGATTAAGGCTCCTAGTTTGCAGTCTTCTGCAAACTTCATTAGCCAAAGACCTTCTGTGTTTGGTATCTACTTCTCTGAAGTACAGGCTAACAGGAGAGGACCCAGGACTGAACCCTGTGGTACTCCACTTGTCACTGGTCTGAAGTCGGATTTGGAGTCTGCTACTTTCACAGTGTGAGTTCTGTCAGTGAGCCAGTTGGCAACCCATCTTGTGACATAGGGATTTATACCTAGTTTAGTGAGTTTATCTATAATTCCAGAGTGTGGGATGGTGTTGTTGAAAGCTTTGGCAATATCTAGATAGGCTGTGTGAACCACCTTACCCTTGTCTACGGCTTTGGTGACTGCTTCAAAGAAGTCTATCAGGTTGAGGAGACATGACCTGCCTTTTACAAACCCGAACTGGGTGGGGTCCAGAGTTTGGAGATTACCAATGTCTTTGTTTATAAGTTCCATGATGATACGTTCCATGGCCTTGCAGACCAGGCTCATCAGGCTAATGGGGCGGTAGTTCCCGGGGTCCGTGGTGGCTCCCCCCTTGTGGAGTGGGATAACCGTCGCTGTGCGCCATTCAACAGGCACAAAGCCTGAGGAGAGGCTAAGATTGAACATGGTACTTAGGTGGGGTGCCAGTTCGTTCTGTAGTTCGTGTAGAACGCAGCCTGGGATGTTGTCTGGTCCCATGGATGCTGTGTTCTTGGCTTTGGAGAGTGTGTTTTTTACCTGTGCAGCCGTGATTACAGGAACTTTGCATTCTTCCGGTATAGAGATGGGCTCTTTACAGGGTGAGAGGGGGGTAAAGTTAGCACTGAACCTATCTGCCAGGATGTTAGCAATATCAGTTGGGTCTGTATATTTAGTGCCATTGTGCTGTAACTCAGAGCAGATCTGAGTGTTGCCATTGAGATTCTTGACATAGCTATAGAATGCTTTGTGGTTGTCTTTAGAATCAGTGGCGATTTTGTTTTCGTAACTAGCTTTGGAGGATTTTATCAGGGATCACAGCTTCTTACTGAGGCAGACCAGGAGCTCCTCCACTCATGGGATTTTACTCTCTTTTGCAACAGTTTCTTCCTTCTGTTGTACAGTTTGTTTATGGCAGGGGACCACCAGATTGGCTTCCTTTTTTTGGAGGATAGCGTCTTGGTTCTGTTTGGGATAGCATGATCCATGCACTCATGTAAGTGCTCATAAAGTGCAATTGTGTAGGATTCAGTAGTCGTAACTGTATTGTCCATCTGCATGGGTGTCATGAAGTTCACCACTTTTGTCTTAATAAGCATGAAGGTGGCTTTGGAGAAATTTTTTACCATGGTTTCCTTAATGGGGGATGGGGGCAGGATGTGGATATCTAGGGTAATTAGCTTATGGTCAGATCGGACCAATGAGGCGTTGACTTCAGGTGTGGAACACAGGTCACTCATGTTGGTAATGACTAGATCTAGGATATTGTTGCCCCTGGTGGGGGTGTGGACAAGTTGATCCACAGCATTGGAGTTTATGAATTCCAGAAAGTGTTGAGCGTAGGAGTTGGTACATGAGTAGTTTTCCCAGTTAATGGTGGGGTAGTTGAAATTGCCCATTATTAGGGTATTTGGTTGAACCCTAATATTTTCCAGTACATCAAGAAAAGAGGAGTGGGAATCCTGGGGCATGGTGGGTGATCTGTAGCAAGCTACAATTTGGACTGCAGTTTTGCCCAGAGTTAGTTGCACTTGGATAACCTCGGCTGCATTATGCTGAGCAACTAGCCTGGAGGTGTGGATATCCTTAATGAATATGGACATACCTCTGCCTTTGGTGTTCCGGTCCAGGTTACATGGCCGAAAAGTGTGGTATGAGTTATAGCCTGGTAGTGCAGGGGTGCTCTCTGGAGCCTTGAACCAGGTCTCAGTCACTCCACAGATATCGATGTTCTCCATTTTAAGGAGTGCCTCGAGTGAGTGCATTTTGAGATTTGGACTTCTAGCATTGAGTAACATCACCCTCAGTTTTTGCTTGCCTGTTCCTGTTACGGTGGTGAATTTGTCATTTGAACCTTGCCTAAAAAAGGCACTATAGGGGCAGCAAGAACCTTAGCCAGTATCCGGAATCCCAGGGGTGACAGGTGCAGGCCATCTCTGGCAAAGCATCGTGGTCTGTGGACCATGTCATCCCAGGCAGACAGATACTGGATCCCTTTAGAATGGCACCAGAAGCTTAGCCAATTGTTGAAGTCAATCATTTTGTCCTTGTACTGCGGCATCATTCTGGGTGATGGCAGAATGTTACTCAGGGCTAGGGTCATACCTGCTTGGGCTACAAGATCAGAGAGCTCTTCCAGGTCTCTTTTCATGTAGTCCAGGGAGGTACGTCTCAGGTTGTTCACACTAACATGGACAATGACAGAGTCATATTTGTACTTGTTGTGGAGTGACCTGAGTGCGTGGGTTATGTGGCGGATCCTGGCACCCGACAGGCAGCTAACAGTAACCTTCTCCTTGTTTAGCCTGGTGAGTGGGACATCAGTGTGCCTGACTATAGAGTCACCTATGACTAGTGTGTTGGGTACATTGTTTTGCCTTATTGGCTGTGGTTGAGTGGCACACTGAGTCTGCGGGCTATGTGTGATTTGGTTTGTGTTGGGGGTGAAGGTTGCTTGCATTTCTGCTTTGGAGGTCTCTGTTGCTTGAACAGATTATTATTGAGAGCCTCCGCGAATGTTTTTGTTTTTCTATGTGTGGATTTTGGTGGTGTAGATTCAGTGAGACTATGTGATGAGTGTGGTGTGGTGCAAGTGTTTACCTTCTCCTCTTGACTGTCAAGTTCAGTCTTGATTGGAGAGAGCTTTACCTCCAGTTTGGCTAGATAAGTGCATCTCTCACAGGTTGTGGTGTTGGGTGGTAGGAGGAGAGGGTTGTCTGTGTACATCAGGCAATTTCTACATTGCCCCAAGATGGCCATATTCATCAGATAGACAGGAGAGAACACTGGGAGCTGACCCTTGGACATGCCTGAATAAAAAACTATTTTCCTCTAGATAAGTGAGGAAAGTGAGTACAAGAGCTGTTTTTCTCTAAGCAAGTGAGGAAAGTAAGCACCAAAACTGTTTTCCTCTAGGTAATGAGGAAGGTTGAGTGCTGTAGTAATTAGTAGGTTACTTAGTGCTTACAAGTTCTGAACAAGTGCTGATCACGAATAAGCAATTTCAAGTGCTAAAACTAAGAATCTGTATCTGGACTAAACTAGTTACAGGAAAGGAGGGAAACAAGTGCAAATGCGGGCTTTTAAATCAGAAAGAGAGATGGAAAAACTGCCCAAACGGCCAATAACTACAATTTCTCGGCCAGAACCACTCCTTATGTGGTAGATAGGTTTCCTAGTGCTTACCACTCCCACTGATAAGCTAGAGGGCTTCCCTCCAACAAAGAAAGATGTCTCTGCCATCTCCTGTTGGTTATACAATCCTTCCCATTACTATTCTCTCTCCTTTGTCCATTTGATGCCACCTTCTCTGTTGTCTTCGCCATACTTGAGTGCGTCAACACCTCCCCGACAGTCTTCTCTCTGTTATATGTTTGAATGCATACCCCTGCTACCAACTCAAATTGGTCAAAAACAGACTGGCACACAAGCTCATGGTCGTTTAAAGCTGCCACATAACTAGCTCATATTGCCATTGTGTGTGTGCAAAATTGCACAGAGCACCATCAAGGCATGTGCATAACGGAGAAGCGTTACTGCTACTTGTACTTCCTTGTGGCAGCATCATACTCCTACCTGCTTTTCCCGGCTCTGGGATGGAAAGTTAATGAGCTGCTGGTCATGCATTCTTGCCCAACTGCATTATAATAGTTAATAGGCAATAGGGCTAGTTAGGCACACACAGTACAGAAAGGAGCGATGATGCACAGATTCTTAATCCCAGGGATCATTGCAATACAAGACTGAAAAATAAATACCTATATGATGTAACACTTCTCACAGACTGCTGCACCCTCAATATTTTCTAATACTGGACAAATTACATACATGGCTACATTAGAACTACTTGAAATCCACTGGCTCTAAGCAAATTGTGGGAACACATTATTGTAATTAAGGAAATTATTCTTCTGAGCTGAGATATAGAAAAATTAATTGCCTAGACACAGTAAGGCCCTACTAGGTTTAATACTGTTGTCTGCAAAAAAAGCACTTACTAGAACATAGCAGTATTACTGAGCTTTGTAAAGAAGATAACATAGTTGGAGGCAGGATCTTAAGAAAAGATAAGGAGCACACTACATATAAATATATGGAATCTATGGGAACAATACATGCACAATAATGTTCAAAAGGAGGATTGAAATTTCAGGGAAGGCCGAACCTGAGCCATCAATATAATGGTAAACTGAATAATTGTTAAAAAAATAAATGATTTTTGTATAATGTATGAAAAGGAAAAAAATAATGGTTTGTTCTTTCTTTTATAACTGTATGTGTACTCAGGTCACTGTGTAATATGTTAATAAGTGTTAAAAAAATAAGCCTAACACAGCTTTCTGTAAATATTACCTCCACAAGACTCAGAAAAAAAAAAACATCTGCCTCCCTTTATCTCTGTCAACCAGAGGTTGCAGCAGCTTACAGAAAGGGTGATCACTAAAAAAAGTGCCACTCTTTGTGCTGGATGCTGTGATGTTTAGGTACAATGTAAAACACAGAAATTGAGCCCACAAATTTCTCTACAAAGTTCAGCAAGCAAACAGATTGAAACACAACTGCTCATGTTGCATGTGCTTTTGATGCCTGTTGTACTCGGATACTTGAAAGTGTTTAAACAAGAAGTTTCCACTTATCCTCTGCCAGACAACAGTAGAAACAATCAAATTATCCAGAATAAATACCAGCAGGTATGCAGCAGTGTAAACATAAAACAGCTGTTGTATAAAAGGGCATTTCTGAGTTGAGAAGTCTGTTATGTGGTTACTGCAACATACCAGCCTTATGCAATTAGGTACCATGTGTATGAACATTCTCAAAATGTCACAGTGTTGGGAGGATCTGAAAGAGAAATGTGCTGGTCTGCATGGTCAGTATCCTTTCACAGTGGGAAGACTGCCTCACAGAAGAAACCTTTATCCACAAGATGCAAGGAAGGTGACTTTTTTTCTCATTTATGCAAAACACTTCTAAGAGTAGATTTTATCCTGGGAGACCTATGTACAATTTAAGAAGTACCTTTTTCAGGGGCTGTATTTGGGAGGGGTTAAGTCCACTGACAATTGTGGGAGCTGACTGGTGCTATACTTTGGTAGCCTCTTGTACTACTTTGAAATATAACTCAGCTAACAGTCACTAGTATTGTCCCGGCCCCATGGTACAGAAGGATAAAGCATTGACTCAGCCCTAGATAACCCATGTTAAACAAGTGGCACAGGCGCTGGAGGGACCACCAAATGGAAGGATGGGAGTGAACAGCCAACAAGTAAGGTTAAAGACAGGAGACAAACTGGTGTTTCTGTTACTTACAGAATGAGTAAATATGGCAAGCTGTTGCTTCAAAAACTCACTCCAGTCAGTTTATATTTCAACTTTATTAATTTTATGGCAGGATTAACACTACATGAATCACTAAAAAATACAAAGTACTGTAACACCTAGTAAGTGAGTGGCAGTTTCGTTAATATCGAACACATAAGGAATTACTGGATAGAAGAAAGAAGATACATCTCTAAAGCGTACACTTTTCAGCTTGCTGGATATCATGCACCATGTTATAACTAACTGCATCTCAATTTTACACTGCCTATACTGCAAATGCTTATATTACACAAAAATGGGAAATAACCATCCCTCAACAAAATGCTCAACAGTACTGTGCCGCATACAAACCTAAGTGGGACATATGGGACAAAACCCTGCTTCAAGGTCATCTGTGGTACAGTAATAGGTAACATTGTTTTTGTCACTAGTCACAATACTTACTGCAGTAAATTTAACAAGTGGAAGCAGATGTTCCAAAGAGGCATAGAAACAGATTTACTGCAAAATAAAAATCAATGAAGTATGTAGAAAAATGACAAGATTTATCCTCAAGGCAGAAAGCATTTCTGGAGCAGCATTTCAGTAATTTTCTGACGTTTTCATCTAAATGAAAGTCATCTTCAGGAAGTTTTATTGTAACTTTTGAAGTTTTTCATAAAACCTCAGTCATGTGAATGTAAACACTGGGTTCAACAGAAGTCACATAACAATTGCAACAAAATCAATGTTTTCTACACTGTTTATTTTTATCTCAAGTTCAACATTTTAGAAGTTCAGTTTTAACAGGTCACTCTGCTTCCTCAAAGTGCCAATCCAATTCAAATAGTACCTCAGTGGACTTGACAATTCTTTATTCTTTGCCTTCACATAATGTTAGGTATGTCTACTGTGACACCACACATCCTACATGCTGAGGAATTAGATGGTGCTCTACTTTCATCTGAACAGAAGTCAGATTTGCTCAGTTATTAATCTTATGGTCTCCCTCTTACAAACCTATGACTGCTTGCGAGTAGCCTAGAAACACCACCAGTGTACCATGACAGCGTGGAACAAAGCAGGGTCAAAACTTAGAAATTCGCACATAATATCTAGGTATATGCTACATGTGCATCAGTAGGAATTACTGCATACTATACTGCATTTGTTCCATTCAAATACCCACAAGCTCTGAAACTGCCTTTGCTCAGACAACATCAACTTACATGCACATGTTTAGGGGAACAGCACTATTTATTCACTTCTCTTGACTAGGTTAGTTCCATTAGGCCTCTGGACTATTTTCATGGGAGGCCTAAGGTGGTATTTTTTATGCAGACATTTGCTGTCCTCTGTTACACAGCCATGAAAATAATACAGCACATATAATCATCCTTTTCTGAGGGCTGCATCACTCTTGATAATATGCCACCAATCCATGTTGTGAAAAGATTGCTCTGCCAAACAGGGGGAAAGATAAGGTTCAAGCAAAACAGACTGTGAACATTAGGCTTGACATAAGTGAAAATCCATTTTTAACTTCAGTTTTTTTTGCACAGGCATATCCCTCTCTCTACTGATCTGGTTAGTCTCACTAGGCTTGTGGCCTTTTTTCAGAAGAGACCTGATATGGTATTCACACTACTAGGGGAAATTTGGTCAGGGCATTAGGGAACTTTCTCTAATGTAATGTTTTGATAGGTGTCATGGGATCTTACCCCCTTCTCTTCAAAGCATTCTTAGTCTCTGTTGCTTGGAAGGATTGGGAGATGACAGACAGCTGGCTTAAAGGGTTAAGGAGCTGTTAATGAGCAGTTTCCTATGGTCCAGTGGTGCAAGGTTTGATTCCCTCAGCCTCCAGGGTTCTAATTGTGAGAGTCTGAGCAAGTCACTTAACCACACACCATTAAGGCTGAGTCTGTAAAGACCACTGCTCTACCTCAAGAAACAAGTATAAAATACACAAGCACAAACCAACACTGCCATCTTTCCAGAGCTCAGAATTCCTTCCTCCGACTCCCTGTAATAGGAGATTGACTAAGCCTAATTCCTGTCGCAGGAAGTCAATTATTCAGGCTTTCAGTGCTAAGTAGGAAGAAACAAGAAGGTCTTGAAGCAAGAATTGCCTGAAAACAACCACTATGCAGCCAGAAAACACCAACATAAATAACCAAGCAAGCAACAGTACAATAAGGTTGTACACCATCAAACTATATATGAAATAAGGGGGATGGTGGGTGGGAGGGTATCACCACTGAGGCAGTGTGAAATTCAAACATCTAATGTTATAGGTACTACGTTCATCATTCATTCTGCCTCAGTGGCTTATGGGTAGATTCCCAAAGCTGTAATACCATACCTGGGAGGAGGAAAGATAAGGATCCAGGAGCCCCAGGAGAATGCTGCTCACAAAGCCTGCCCTGGAACTTGAGCAAAAATCTAATGTATACAGCTTTGTAAAGGTATGAACAAAGGACCAGGTTGCTTCTTCCAGAGTCCACTCCTTTCCAAAATGCCACCAAAGAGGACAAGGCTCTGGTGGAATGTACCTTAACCTTACCTGGAATACATTTATCATGGTGGGAGTAATAAAAAACAATAGCAGAGGGCAACTAACAAGCAATCATTCACCCTTCTTTGCCCCAGAACAGGAAATAAACAGCTGTCTGGCTTTCCTGAAGGGCTTAGTTTTGTCAATACAGTACCTGAACTGCCTGTGCAGATCCAAGATAGGTAGAATCTTCTCTTCCTGGTTTTCATGTTCTGTAAAGAAAACTGGGAGATTGACAGCTTGATTCAGGGTAAGTTCAGAAACAAATTTTGGCATAAAAGATGGATTAGTGCTTAAAACAACCCTGTCCTTGTAGAAAATCAGATAAGGTTGGCCCACCACTATAGCTTGCAGCTCAAACACTTGCCTTGCAGATGTCAGAGTTATAGGTACAACAGTTTTCCAAGTGATGAACCTGAAAGGCATGCTCAAAAGGAGAGAGGGTCAAATTATCATGAACACAGTTGAGATGCCATGGAGAAACAATCTGTTGTTGAGAGGGTCTTAAGTGCAACACTCCTTTCATAAACTGTTTAACCACAAAAAGAGACAAAAGAGGGGGAAACACGGGCAGACATGCTGAGATGGTCACACGATGCACCTTAATAGATGTATAAGATAAGCTATTGCTCAGTATCTCACACAAAGATTTCACAATTAGAGGGGTAGACACCATATCAGACCCTGTTATCAGTTAGGCACTAACTAGAAAACCTCTTTTACTTGTAAACATAAGATTTTCTAGCTGCAGGGTTTCTTGCTTCCTTCAATACCTGCTGCAAATCCCTACTGAATGAGTGCCTAAGAGGGATGAAGACAAAATCATCCAGACTGTCAGCTACAGTTGTTCTAAGCTGGGGTGTACCAGTCGCCCCTTGACACTATGTGAGCAGATCCAAAGTGTGAGGAAGCTTGTCATAATCACACTTGGCTAATTCCAATAAAAGGGAAAACCAGCTTTGCCTGGGTCAACAGGGGGTCACAACAATTTTTGGTAATTCTTAAGAGACTTTTCAGGGTATCAGTGGAAAGGGCAGAAATGTATAAAGGAACATTCCCATCCTGTCCTCAGTCTCCAGTGTGAGGATCCATCTGGTACTGCTTAATCTGTCTGCCACTATGTTTTGCTCTGATAGGATGTATGAGGCCTCAGATAATGCCATAAGGCTAGCTCCCAGGCCATCACTGCCAACTGGCAAAGAAGGTGTGATGATGTGAGGTATTGCCAGCTATGCCAGGAAAAGTAGGGCAGTGGATGTGTAACATATGCCAGCACAGCTAGCTGGAATTTTGTAAAGAATTATATATCATTACTGTATCAAACTGATGTACAGATGCTTGTACTGAAAATGTTGAAAATGTATTTGTAAAGTTGCTTGTGTTAAAAAATGTATCAAAAGTGTGTCCTGCTGCTCAGAGGAAGAAATATACATGTATTATTGTAACTATTGAAATATATATATATATTGTAACAAATGACATTAGAAGAGAAGGGGTTAAACACAGTCCAACTGCAACTAACTTTGAAAAATAGTTTGAAATTAAATTACCTGGCTTAGGCCATAAAGACTATCTTACAGTTCTCAATGCAGCCAGAGACAAAACGTCTGTACTAGGAAGCTGTCTGTATTGTCTTTGGGGTGAACTAATCGTTACTCTGGAAGAGTGGAAGTGTTTTACGATTTCCAGAAGCTGCAACAGATCTTAGCAAGGTGTGTGTGTGTATTATTGGCACATATATGCTAAATCAGCAGTGGGGGGTAGCATGGGAACCAGACATCAGATGGCCAGATGTATGTGATGTCACTCTGTAAACTAGGACAAAAATGATGTTCAATACTAGGCGGGACTGAAGTCTCAGAGCACTCTGTTTTTGGAACCTGACAAGGAAGGACCCCTCACCTACTTCATCTTACCTTGCTCTAGCAAGTGAACCAGGGAATAGTATCATAGGAAGTTACTAGGCTAACGGCCCAAGGGCCCTTCCAAGCCTAGCCAAGTTCAACCCATGTTCCCAAGGGTGTTTGGTTCAAGGAGACACTAAAATTAGCACCTATAGTAATTCTTTAGATTAGTCAGGAAAATATAGTGAGATTAGTTAAAAGTGCTGCTTTTCTCTATCTGTGTGAATCTATTCTTCTGTGTTATTTTAATATTTCCTGTGACTGAAACTCTGTTTTTTACTGTAAATAGATATTTCATATTTTCATTTTTTTTATTATTCACTATTAAATACAGTTAAACTTTTCATTGTGGCTGGTCCTTTAAATAATATTTTAACCTTTGAGAGAATTTACACCTATTTGTGACTCTGTGGCCACTCCTGAAAGCCTTACTGCATTAGCTAAAACACTACCATTTGCATTAGTATCAATTTCACTCAGTATAAGTGGGTACCTATGTAAGAGCCTTAGAGTAGCTGGCTTTGGAGTGTCTGGTGTCAGTAACTACCTTACAGTCTGGGCAGAAGGAGCGATAGCTAGTAAATCTGTGCCAGCCTTTCCCACTTGTGTGTGAGTGTGTGTGTGTGTGTGTGTGTGTGTGTGTGCAAATCAAATCTCAAATAGTGTGTGCGTCAGCTACTTGGAGCAGGAACACAGAGCACTGGTCACAGAGAGGTGCTGGAGGACTTGACGTGGACACTCGGATAAGGACTCAACTTTACAGCTGTGCCAGTGGGGAGTCTTACTGGGGACCTTGAGACCACAGACTGAGTGTGTTCCCTGTGTGCTCTTAAGGGAAATTGCGCTTGGTGCAGAGAGCTACATCTGGAAATACTGTCTGGCTTTCCTGAAGGGCTTAGTTTTGTCAAGATGCATCTATTTTTGTTCCAAGTGAATCTCCCCTCCAGTGTCAGTGGTTAGGATTAAGGCTCCTTGATTACTGGCCCAGAGCGGGGATGTCACAGAAGGTATGACCTTATATCTCCTTGTTTGTTCAGTTACCACATGACTGTTGTGTTGTCTGTGACCACTAAAAGGGGACCTGGAGAACATAAATGGTGAAGAGCTTTTAAGGCCTGAATCAGTGCTAACATTTCTTTGATGTTTACGTGCTTTGTAGCATTTGAAGGACCAAATTCACCTTGCACTTGAACTCCCCTGGACACTGCTCCCAACGCAAAATATGATGAGCCCATCAAGACTGACTGAACTGGGGTCTGGAAGGAGAAGGGTAGACATGGATTGAGAGACATTTGATCTCTCCACCAAGATCAGACCACACCTTGCATTTCCTTATACACTGTTTAGGAACTGGTTCACTAGCCAAAGGAGTTTTACATGCAGTTTTATAGATACCTTCCAAGGATAGTAACAGAGGAGAAACAGCCAAAACATCTGGAATCTCAACTTCAATAAGATGATAAACACCATCAATGTGTGGCACAGCTCCAGATTGCTTCCAGTGAAAGACATCACTAAACCTAACTTGCATCTGTAGAAAGGTGAACATCTGCTTGGGTTTTTGAACCTATTCACCTTCCAAAGAATCAGACTGGACAGACTCAGTGTGGGCATTACAGTCCCCATCAAAATCTGCTGCTGCAGACTGATCTCTAGACAAGACAAAAACAAACATATGCCTTTAAATCAAAGAGAAACCTTTTAAACCACAATAAATAAGCATTTACTTGGAGATCCCTTTGTCAGAAATGAAAAAAAAATCTCCACAGAAAAATCAAATAGGGTAATTTGTGGTAAAATTGCAATTTAATAATAAAATTGCTATAGCAGTGTTAATACCATATAAATACATGAAAAAGGTGAAAAAGTGCAATCTTTACCTGTTAAAACTTCAAAATAAAGCAGATAAACCAGAAACAACAGACCCAATTAAATTGTGGCTCTGCATGCACAAAACAGTCCCTAGTGTTCAACTGACACCATGGGACTTCAGACCCCATAACTGCTTAATTGTAGTATTAAGCATACAAGCAACACAGAGGAATTAACAGCCGGTGCTGTGGTAGCGTTACCGCCTCACAGTAAGACCCTGTCCTGTTCGATTCTCAGCTAAAGCGTCTTCTGTGTGGAGACACGCGTGAATGGGCATACCTTCGTTGAAGGTTGTGCGTCAGGCCTGGCAAGCCGGTATGTAAAAATCTACTGCCAATCATTAGCGGATCGGAGTTCCGCTGTGGCGACCCCTAACTGGGAAAAGCCGAAAGATACAACAACAAAAAGTAAATGGCCGAAGGAAATTAACAGAATATAAAAATACAGAGGAAGGGAAGTTCCCAAAAGGATCTTATCTGACTCTGGAAGCTGCAATAAACTAATTCAGACTGCTGAGGAGATTCAACCATGACATTCCTGCAGTTGGCACTAAAATAATGAACAGCTAACTTTCTGTGACAGCTGATAGACTTTCCCTGAATGGATGGGCTTAGCTTATCCCCTATCACAGGGTGCCGGAGGATGGAATTCTGAGCTCTGGTTTGTGCAGGCAGAGAACCCATATGACACTGAGGAAGTGTGAATGATGAACATCTACTGTGATCTCTTGCTTAGCATTCGTTTACAAAATCCCTTTTAACAAAACAGGCTCTGCAATGCTCATCTTGCTGCACAGCATTTTAAATAATGCATCTCTAATCCTAGGTGACAGCAGCAGTGAGAAAGAGTTTAGACTTCACATTCTTGGATATCTATGGAACTCTTATATTTTCTACCATTGCATAAGACTTTCTACTTCACTGACAGTGCTCACTTCTGCCACAGCACAACCCTGCAGAAAGAATCTTTAATAAATATTCTCATATTCATACTGCAGGCTTGCATGTTAGATGCTCCTTACACAAATTAAAGTAATCATCAAAATGACAGATAAAAAGTAAACATTTCGTTTCAGGTGCAGCCCTACAACACACTTATTGGTGCAGAAATACACAGGCACTTGTATTTGTTTTCACACACAAAGAGCAGTAGGAGATGTTACAAAATCAATACCCTGAAATCTTCTGGCAACCAAGGTATTTTGAAAAAAATCTCTCTCTAATTCCCCTCCCTTATGAATTCAGATTTCTTATCTAACAACTCCTACATGCTGCCTTAACTTTTATATACAGTATTGCTCCTCTTGCCCCTACATTGTTCAAGTTATATTTCAAGCTCATCAGCACTTGTCTTTCTAACCTCATCTCTTTTGACACTCCCTCCGGTAACAGCTTTGCATGTACTTTTCACCTGATCTGCTAATTTAGTCTTAAATCCCTTCAAACTATACACCAAACTCCTATTGGACACTCTGACCTGTACTAACCTGTCCACAATCAGATCCCTACACCACTTACCAAAGGCCTCTTGCCTTGTATAATATATGAACTAGGTTTCTCCATTGCTTAAACATCTGGTAATCACATTCCCTAGCAACAGGCAGCTCAGATACAGCATGATCTGAGATTAGTGTCAGATGTGTATATTTGTCCCTCACCAAGTGGCTGTGTTCTATAGTAAAACCTGTTCAAATGGGATATAATGTCTACTTGAACTAAGTAATGCCAGAAACACTGAGGCTAGCCAAGCATGTTAAAAACAAGAAAAAAAAAACAATTAAATAAAACATGTCAACTAGTAAAATCCACCACTAAGAAATTTGTTGTAGCAATTAAGTATTTTGTTTTGATTAAATCTGTAGAAAGCTAGATAAAACTGCTTAATTATTACAATAAATTTCTTCTCGGTGGATTTTACTCATTGGAGTGTTTTACTTATTTTTGTCTATTTGAAACAAGTTGAACTCTGATCAGGTACTGCAGCTACAATACCAACAGACATACCTCTTGATATCCTAACACAAGAAATCTGGAAAAAACCTTAAATAATTGGGGGACAAAGACCTAAAAATAGGGGCAGATTTTAAATATTGCACTTACAAAATTAGAATGTTGTTAGTTAGAATAACAGGTTTTGTGTTAGCTTTCATTTTCTGAAGGATATGAAGTCAAACTCAACTGTATGCCATTATTTAGTGACATCAATCCTCTAGAGTTTGCAAGCAAAACACAGATTTTAAGAGGAGCGGACCAAAAATATGAGGGAAAAATCTGGACATTCAGAGGAAGTCTGGAGAGTTGAGAGTTATGCCAACAGACCAAGTAATGAGCTACATATCTCCTGATCATAAGGTACTCTTGCCACTTGGGGAGTCTCTTTAATGTCTTTTATCTCAGTTACCACATTCCAAGCTCCCATATATATCACAAGACCCTCCTGGAAGGCTAACAGTTTAACCATCACTTTTTCTAAATTCACTAGATGGGAAACAAAGGGGAGGTATACACTGATCAAGGTACCCTTTCAATACCAAATGCCACCTTCTACACCAGCCAGTTTACCTTGAGGGTCTTTCAAGGCGTCTTCAGTAGTAAACTGAACGTTTCTAGCCACCATATTCAAAAGTTCTCCCTTCCTAGCTCCTTGAAAAGGGCTTGTGTGGGTTTTGTAGTGGAATTTCTAACCTCCTGTTACACACCGGAATTGTCATGTCATGTCGAAAGTGCAATGAGCATTACGCGAGTGAACATACCTTGTCTATGTGATGACATGTCTCTCAGATACCCTGACCCCACCACCTGTGAGTAATACTACTATCCCCATCAGTTATCCCCAGTATCCACTGGAATCTGTGATGTCCTGGACATGGTCAAGCATGTTTATGCATACTTTTTTCAGACAGAGACAAACAGGTTTACCTCTCTATTCGGTTTTTGGCCCAGGAAGTTCCTCTACCACCTAAGCTTCTTACTGAGCTCAGGATGTTGAGTCATAGTCAGGGCTTACTTCTGTGCACATGAAGCTGGCTCAGTGGAAGCAAATATCTATCTGTGTGTGTGTGTGTGTGTGTGTGTGTGTGTGTGTGTGTGTGTGTGTGTGTGTGTGTGTGTATGTATGTGTGTGTGTATGTATGTGTGTGTGTATGTATGTGCACACACACTCAAGGTCCTACATACCATCAAGAACCTTGAGAAAAATATGTATACAGGATACTGTCAACCGACCCAAGTTTCTAATCTCACATGATCAGAGCACCTTTTGTATAGTTCAATCAGTGTTAATGTATGCAATTGTGGAATTTAAATGAAGAAGAGGAGGGCAAATAAAAAATATGATAAAAAGACCATGCATATATGAAGAAACATTTTTGAGGGACTACATTAGTGAATTATAGAAAAATACCTATATGTTCCTTGAAAAAAAAAACGATAGCACCCTCTGAATCCCTCCCTGTGTGGTAAGTTACAACCAGTGCAGTTTAAGGCATGGTCTTACCTGATCCACTGTGCAACTGTTGTAAAAGCATATTTGAGACAGTTTGTTTTACCAGTGTAACTGAAATAAGAACAAACAGATGTTTTGAAGGTTCTACTCCCAATTATTCAGCTAACAAAACAAACAAGTTCAGAAAATTCAGGACTCAGCAGAAATAAACAAAGGTACTCTATACACATTACAATAAGACAGTCCCTTAAAAAGGCAACAGAGGATGATAAGGTTAAGAAGGCATAAGAAACAGACGGTGATGAGTATGTAACTCATTCTGAAATTGTTCAGACCAGAAGCATTATGTCTGAAGAGTCAAATGAGGAGGTCAAGGAAGAGGAGGATTACAGGGCCAGCTAGAATCCAGAAAAGACTTCCAGGAAGAACAGAAATGATCAAGTTAAGTAAAACGGCAGTCTAGGGCACAGTGATAGGAAGGCCTGTCATAAGTAAAGCATTAGATAGCAAAGACATTGTGGAAGTCAATGGCATTAATGCAGCCACAGACAGTCACTATAGAGCCAGTGATTGAAGACGAGTGCTACTTGTGAAAAAAAGAGAGACAATGAATACCTTATGAGAAAAAGTGTGTCAATCCAAAATGTGGCTCAGGTGGAGGTAAAAACAGTGCTAACCAACAATATGCATTTACATTAAGAAATACAAAAGCATGACTGTGAAATTCATTATATCTGAATTCTTTCCAAGCAGTCAAGTCAGCAAGTAGCTGTTTCATTTACAAAACTAAATTACTTAGAAAAAATGCAGCATGTTGGGAATAGCCACATTGCTGAAACAAAACACTGTTGATATGGATGTTTATTTTTGCCCTTTTCATCACACTCAAATCTCCAGCTATAGTTGCAGTGGAGGAATTTTTTCTCTCTCTGTGGAGAGCACTGCATTTTAATAAGGGAAAAACAAAAGTGATGTACTTACCATAACAACAGATCTGGTCTTTTGCCATCTGGTTCAACCTGTGGGCTATCAGATCTGACTCGGACCCAAGACCGGCCATATACCATAGACTTCCGCCCGGTTTTCAGGACTACCTCAGACTGAGTTTGTCCCAAAACACCCAAACTGACAATGCTCAATATTCACAGGGAACAACTAAGGACCCCAATTCAGAAGGAAAAACAACCTCCCCAATTTGGCCATCCCATAATCAACAGGCTTACCATAAAAACAGAGGCAGGAGGGAAAGAAGGTTGAACCAGACAAAAACAGAAGATACTGATCCAGCATTTTGTATCCAATGTTGTCTTTTCTGTCTGGATTCAACCTATGGGACAGAGTTCCTGGCCATGTAAAAACCCATAGGAGGTATCACAAAAGGATACTGCTCCATATGGTGGAACCAAACGAATAGCTAGACCTCGACTGAATGTCCATTTTGCTGTCGGACACAAAGGTGTGAGGTCCCACCCAGGTAACAGCTGCACAAATCTCATCCAATGCAGCTCTGGAGAAAAAAGTTGCAAAAGTAGCCACAGCTCTAGTAGAATGACCTTTTGGTTTATCCGGCATGGGCTTTCCTTTCAAACTATACCCCCAAGAAATACAATTTCATAGTCACTTAGAAATAGTAACTTTAGACTCTGGGATGACCAACAGGGCTTTTGAGATGGACACAAACAACTGTTTAGACTTTCTGAAAGATTTTGTTCGCTCCAAGTTAAACCTCAGTTGTCTATGAACATCAAGGCAATGCCAATGTATTCACCCTTGTTGGAAAATTCAGGAAAAAACACAAGTAAGTGAATGGAGTGGTTCAAATTGTTCTCCATAGTCACCTTAGACAGAAAGGAAGAATACGTGCATAGGGGAACCCTGTCTTAATGAAAAACAAAATATGGAGGTAAAGACGAGGTAGCTTGCCAACTCTCACACCCACTTGGTGGAAGTAAACTCTATCATGAATAAGGTCTTCCAAGATAAAAGATTAAAGTCAACCACAGCAGATGATTCAGGGGGGGGGGGGGGGGGGCATGAAGTATGAAAGACAAATCTCAAGGGGAGACAGGCTCCCAGACTGGAAGGCATAATAAAAAAGGTACCCTTGAGCAAAGCATTCAAAATTTTGAGAGCCACTAAAGGCACATTACCCCTACCAATGTGGAATTTGGAAATGGTTGCCAATTGCATATTAACAGCCGAATAACTAGAGCCCAAGTGAAACAAATCTGCTAAAATCTAAAATGACCTCCCAAGGTGCTGAAAAAGGGGTCTAAACCCTTACAGGCAGCCCAACAAGCAAAATGTTTCCACTTACTGGCATACATCCTAAACACAAACAATTTCTGAGAAGATAAAATATGCACTACTCTATTCAAAAGCTTGGAATTTCAGGCCATCGAGGGAATTGAAGAATCCATATGGTTAACTTGAGAGTGTGAAGACTGAGCTGGTCCAGACCCGTTGGGTGTGAGATCAGATCCAGAATGGGATCAAAGACCCAAGTAGGGAACTTCACAAGAGGCCAAAGGAAGAGGGATCACCCCTGTTTGTTCAGATACAATACCACCGATATTCTGTCAGTCTGAAATAAAATCACACCCTTGGGAAGAACGCCCTGAAAAGCCTGCAATGCAAGGAGGACCACCCTCATCTCCAAGACACTGATATGATGATTGGCCTTAGTATCAGACCAGGTCCCCTGGATGGTCCTTCCTTTGAAATTCCCCTCACCCACCCAAGAGAGGTGTCTGTCATGATTGTGCTCAAAGGAGGGGGAAGAACAAATGGTCTCCCTGTGGACACCAAGGGAGACTTCAACCACTACCTGATTTGATTCCGTCAAATATCTGTCAGTGCAATCGGGAACTCTATCTGATGTGTCAGATAAGATCATTGCATCCCTAATGTCTACTGCGGAACCTTCATTTTGTTTCTCATCAGGGGAACCAAGCAGATGGCATCTGCCATATGTTCTAAAAGTTTGAGAACAATATAAGCTGGGACTTTTGGGCAAGAGAGCAACAAAAGAACTAGACTCTACGGGGCCAATATTCTGAAGACGGCAAGCCTTGCAATCTGAGAAACTGTGTCCAACTGGCAACCTATGAACTCTATTGACTGCACTGGGAGGAATAGTTGACTGTGATCCCCAAAAGCTGGATCCAAGAGTGGCAATGCATGGCAATGCAAGTGTCAGTGGCTCAGGGCATGCCATCAGCCATGTTAGACAGCAGATACATGGACATGTTAGCAACAGCCAGCAAAGTGGACATTTGAGTCTCCAGAGACTTAATTACTCTTGCAACTTCTGACACAATGTCATGCTGAAGTCTAGTGAAGTGAGCGCGAGAGTTTACCACTGTATGTGCAAAGGTAGCAGAGGAATAGAAGCACTTCTCCAGTCAATCCAGCACTCAAGACTCTCTGTTCTGGGGATGAACAAAGGAACTAAAACAACTGGACCCTTACTCCAGTGTTGCCATTCCTGGGAAGGGGAAAGAATCTTATCTGTCTCTTATGGATCAGTTCCACTATATTGCCTCCTTCTAAACCCTCTGGAATACCAGGTCAATAAGGATTTCCAGTGGGGGAACCATCCAGGACTTGGATGAGTCCATCTCGAAGGCCTCCAAAATTACAGACTCCTCCAGAGGTGGGTCTTTGGCAGCCCAGCCCGTGCGTGGAGAAGCAGCTCCAAAAGATTGCCAAAGGAGGTGTCCACATGGGAGAGGCATTTTGGGGACCCTTCTCCTTCAAGGACAATATCTTTGGTGAGGGCCTCTTTAGAGAGTCCAGGTGCTTCCACTTGCATGGCTTCTTGCCTGAAACTCCCCACCCTGGAGATTCTGGGGGGGAAACAGAAGAGGATGGCGGCCCTAAAGGAAGGGCACTTTGGAGACCACCTGGAGTGAGCTGTCCCAGAACAAGCTGAGGCATGTCCATTGGTGGAGACATCAAAGCCATAGTGAAACTGGGTGAATCTGATGACTCCATCTCCTGGCAGGTGAACATCCCCACCATGATGTTAAATGCAGACACTGAAGCCGATTTGTAGAAAGCAGTTTGCTATAGTTTAAAAGAAAAAAAAAAAGATTAGTTTCTTTTTTTTGCTTAAAATTTGATGAAGGAGGGTTGCAGATAGAGCACAGAAACATGACCCAATAGCCTCTTGCATTTCAGGAGAACCAGGCACCTGAGTGTATACTTTTTTCAAGATGAGGAGGGGTGGGGGTGGGAAGCAGAAACAGGACCACTACAAGGATCAGCCCCAGGTGGTAAAACAGCCTGCTACATCATGAAACAGCATACAGTTCACACTGCCTATCTGGATCTTGCAGAGGTCGTGGACACTAAAGCCCTATATTAGAATTATTGAAATCTTTCCAAACTCAATATTAATTCATGTGTAGAACCCATATCATTAAGGTCAGGGATATCTGCTCAAGACATAAAACCCTCACCAGAGGTGTCCTACAGGACTCTCTTTTGCCCCCCCCCCTTTGGCAAATACTTGCCTAACATGAATGCAGAAACACAGGGACTATGGCTAACTAAGTCTGCCAAACACTGCTAAATCTCATTTTAATACTAAACTCTCTACCAGGCTGGACAATCATAAGCTTAACCTCAACCCCAAGAAATGCAGATGGGTTTTCATTTGTAAATCTAGAACCCATTGCCGGCCTTAGGCATAGGCCAACTAAGCGGCTGCCTAGGGCGCCGCTTTAGTAGGGGCACTTTTCCAGTATTTATTTGATGTAGTTAGACCAAGATGGGGGCACTGAGTGGTGTGGTGGGGGGTGCCGCGGTGCCCTTTTGCCTAGGGCACCAGTTGACCTAAGGCCGCTCCTGCTAGAACCATCACCACACTGACCATGGTTAAATTTGATTCAGTCTTCAAGGAATTGGGTACCTACATTGACAAACTTTCCTTTGACTGCCATATCTTTGTTGCAGTTAGAAAATCCTTCTACGAGAGATTTAAAGATATTTGCACTCTGAACAACAGGCCGATTAGTGCTCTCCTAGTGTGAAAAAGAACATATAAGTAAAGGTGCAAGTGGAAATTAACAATCTAGGTAAAATGTAGTTACTGGCTAGTCACTATTTTGCCTGGGTGTCTGCAAAAAAGAAATCTGGAATTGAGAAATTCAAACTAGAAGAGAAAAAGAAGAAAAAAAATGTTGGTAGTTGCTTGGTAAAAAGCAGTTCAGGTTTCAGCTTTTATATGGGAGATGGGTTCCAGTAATTTAGAGGAAAAAGAATAAATCAAATGCATTCAGAGGGGTTTAAAATAAATGAGAAACTGGAGGAATATACACAGGCAAATGACAAAAAGTATGAAAAGAATAGAAGAAGCTTTAAATAGCTATTAGAAGAGCTTATAAAACTGCAGAAGTCAGAGGCTGAAATGAGGGAAAGACTGGCTGAATATAAGGCTTCACAAAACAAACTGTTTCAAAAAATAGTAGTTAGAAGACAGCACACACACAGAAAACGTGAGACTTTCTGCTGTACCAGAAAACCTGAAAGGAACAGATAGCAATTCAAATAAGCAGCTAGACAGGTATCCCACAGCAGGATTTGATAATTCAAAGGGCACACCATGCATATGCTCCAAATTTGAACACGAGAAAAAAGCCAAGACTTACAGTAGTAAAGGCACATTCATACCAGCAGAATGAGCTGCTCAGGACAAATTTGTGTAGAAGAGAAAAGTATTAACAACTGGGGACACCAGAGTGTTTGTTTTAAATAATTACTCACTGTACACATCAGAAAAGAACAGAATTTATCTATGATCAGAGGATGCAGAGAGGGAAGTGTAAGATTCAAGTTGCTATATCTGGTTGTTTTTGGAATATTTTTTTCTGGAGGATCAAAAACATTTTTGGATGAAGAATAGGCTAATGAGAAAAAGTTAATACAACAAATAATAAGCCAGTAAGCTGAAGATGACACTGCCCTTCATTCCTCTCACAACAGCAAAGCCTACAGACAGAACTTATCAGTACAACCTTTCTCATTACTCGAAAGAAAAATGTTTGATTGACAGAGAAAACTCCAGGAGATGACTAGAAAAATCAAGAGTTTTGGACCTCAACCAGAGACGATCGTTGGGCAGTCAATATGATGAGGAAGACAACCGGCAATAATGTGAAGTTAGAAAATAAATGGAAGAACTATAAAGGGTAATTTCCAAAAGGTATAGTTTGGGCATAAAAATACTACTTCTGCAGGAAGTGGCTAAAAATGACGAAGTCTGTGGACTGTGATAAACAAGTGGGAAGATTGGAAAGCAAAACTCTGATTACGTCATTACTGTTTAGAAGGATAATTTAGGGACTGAGGATTTAACTTGGTAAAAAATGTTCTTTTTTCTTAGATACATACACATGTTTTGAACTAAACTGCATATTACATTTAGGTATTTTAAATGTGAGGCAGGAGAGCAGTCTTTTCCATGACTGCTATTTATCCTAGTAATATTAAAGAAAGTACTTTTCTTTGCTATGATATATTTGGGGTTTACATTCTACCAAGATAAAGTCTGGATATAAGGAGTACACTTTTATGGTATTGGGAGTGCTGCATGAGGTTGCGGGAAGTGCACTAAGCATTTGTGTGCATTAAATTATTGTGGTTTCCCCATGTGTTATATAAGTGTACGTATAGGGGGAAAGTTTTCTTTCCTTTTTTTTTTTGCAAACAGACTAGAAAATGAAAAACATGTAAAATTATAGTTTACCAGCATTTTAAATCAATTACTTCATTTGTACAACTATTAACTGTTTTTTTCTTTCCTCCACCAAAGCTCTGTAGCTGGAGCCAGTCTACCTACATGTGCAGGCAATTAAACAGGAAATGACTGAACCATGAACTCGGAAGCATTTGTATAAAAATACAATAACTAGTACTTAAAGAAATGGGAAAAATTCAGTGAAAATACATGAAATCTGGCTCTTTAAAGAGGCTATTTTTGCAAGTAGATGCATTTCTAGCAGCATTTAGCATGTCAATAAAAATCACAACAGTGCACAAGGTAGGTTATTCTTTTAAGGACAGTCAGAGCACTTTTTCTTAACTGAGAACATGCAAATGCTTTTTCACATCTGGGAGGGAAACAAAGATAGACAATAATGGATAGTGCTGGTGCAAGAAGGAACACAAGCTCTAACTTGCTTCCAGGATTAATAAACCTAATTTTAGAATAAGTACAGCCTGTAGGTGTAGCTGCCTGTTTGGGGTAACTGCCTCTGCTGGGAGAGGTAACTTCTCTTTTGGGAAAGTGTATACAGTTTTTTTTGTATTTCCTGCAAATTAAAATGAGTTGGAAGTCATTAAAAAAGAATTGGAAGAGAGAATGGAAAGGAAATATACAAAGGAACAGCAGTAGGATGTTTGTATGGCTCCCAGGTATGTAACAAACCGTAGTAGACGGAAAGTATTTTTGCATGGTAGTGTTTGTACAGGTATTTTTAAACCCCCAAGCAGACTTCAGAATTTTTTTCTTCAGATATACAGCAAATGCTGGAGGTGTGTTGAGAAAGAGAGGGGTAATCGGGAATATTTTTTTAGGAATGTAACAAGTTGGCAGAATTTCCCCACATGGTACTTTGCCAGAAATGTTGTGGGTTCAAATTAGTAGCTAAGGAAATTATTCTTTTGAGCTGGAATACAGACACTGAATTGCCTAGGCATAGTAAGGCCTTACTAAGTTTAATGCTATTGGTTGCCAAACAAGCAATTGCTAGAAAATGGAAATCTGAATCTAAACCAACCAAAACTGAAATACTGAATGTTGTAAAGAACATGAATGAGTTGGAGATGGGATCTTTAGAAAAGGGAAGGAGCAAACTACATAGAAATAAATGGAATTTGTAGGAACAATACATGCAAAATAATGTTTAGGAGGGGCAGTGAAATTTCAGGGAATGTAGGACTTGAGCAACTGATGTAATGTTGGTGCAAATAATAACTGTTAAAAAAGATAACATATGTATAATGCATGAAGCAAACATATAACAGCTTGTTTTCTTTTCTATTAATACTTGTGTACCCATGTTGTTTTCTTTTCTATTAATGTTTCTGTATCCATATCATTATTAAATATATGTGACATCTCCTGAAGGTCTAAAGGAGTGCCACTTTACTCTTCCACTATTAGCATTGTCACCTATCTATTTTTTTCTGGACTATCCGGAAATCAAAACGTATGCCCGGTAGACCAGAAAACACTAAACAAACACCGGTAGACCAGAAAACACTAAACAAACACCGGTATTCTGTTTCAAAAAAGAAACGGACTATCAGAGTTTGTTAATGATTGATTATGCTTTTTTTTTTTCTTTTCTTTTTACAAAAACATAGTAAATCTATAGAAAAAAGGCATCACGATCGGAAAAACAGGGCATTCCGCTTGTGTGATGTGATGATGAAATCATGGAAAGGGTGGAAAGTGGGTAAAGAAGGGTGGGATTATGGGAGGTGTTGGGGGTGTGGCCTAAGTCCGGTTTTAGCCACAACAAAAGATGGCAAACCTATCTAGTATTAGGCCTGTCACTGAATACAATGCCCCCTTTGGCATGTACTTCACTAAGCAATTTAACCAACTTGACAAAACTCAGTTTCCTCATAAAAATATTGAAATGTTGTCTCTTTAGCTGCTCTGATATGCTGAAAGCCCTATCCCTCTACTCATTCTTGTACAGGCCTCTAAGGGCTTCTTATCCTTCTATGCTATGTACCATCTTGCATGCTTTGAATTCCTTCATCCCAGTACAACCAGTGGTAAAATAAACATTCATGCTAGAGACCTAAATCTATACTGCCACATTAACAATGCCAGCTGGAGTAACATGCATTTATTTGCTGCCATATGGGTGATATGACAAATAAATGGCATCAAAACATTATGCATTCAGCAAAGCTTGATAGACCCTTCCTTCAATAAAAATATACTGCATCCACCTATCTTTCACTTTATTTTTCCTGCATTCATTTCCATAAGTTCTTTCTTACAAATATGTTCCCATTTATGTTGACATAACTACAATAGCCATAGCAACATACTTATTTAACATTGATGATATGGTATATGATCTTATAGAATGTCATTTTCAACTGGCTAATAACTATGTCCACAAGCATTTTCATGCAGCACCAAGGGTGATATATTTTTAGCGCTTAAAAAATCACTGCTTTCTCTGACACTTTCAAAACTAACAGTTTTGTATTTTCATTTTTCTTTGCTTCCTACTTCTTCCATCTATCAGCCAACTAGTGTGTACACCTTTATACAGTCATAGACCTTGCTGCGACCAGTCACTCCCACTAGCCTAAAACCAATGGATCCCTCCTCGGTTAGGATTATTCCAACACAACCTTCTACTGGATGACAGAAAGTGAGAGATCTTACTGTCTAAAATTTTCTGTATCCTTGTCTGGTATAACCTCTGTGGAATTTGACTCGTACCTCACATCTTTCTAGACTTTCACAGAATGTAAAATGTGTGGTTTTCTCACGTCATTGAGGATTGTAATTACTAAATAATGAAACATTTGCATTTCAGACTTTATATTCTTTAGAAGATGCATGCTAAAGCAGGTTATTTCAGCAACTTTCTAAGTTTATAACAGAAAAATTTAAAATCTGTCCCTGATTTGGGGACTTTGTCAACCCTTTATTTTTGGCTCTGTGCAGATTTCTTGTGCTAAGAGGTTGAGAGGTATGATATGACTAACCTTGTGTGACTGAATAGATTTGTTCCTATAACACTGATAAGGGTAGTTTTCCACAAGCATACAGGGAAAGTATTGGTGCACATCTCTTAGTTCTTAACTAGTATGCATGGCATTCCTACCTTTGCTTTCAGGGGGAAAGTATTTTCCATCACGCATTGAAATCTACCCTTTCCTGCCATGTTTCTGGTGCTACAGTGCATTTTGAAACCCACGTCCATAGTATTTGCAAGATAAAAATCCAACTGCTGTATCAAAGGTCTAGCTATGTGACAATGTGACAGTATATGACCTTACAGAATATGTCTTTCACTTGCTGAACAAGTAGCCCTTATGGCCTTACCAATGGATTTTTTTTTCACAAAGGAATCCCAGTGGTAATACTGCAATTCATAATACTATATAAAAACAGAAGTATAACTTGTATTCCAACTGTAACCATGCACATACATACATATACACACACACACACACACACACACACACACACACACACACACACACACACACACACACACACACCATGAAATTATGAAAAATATAAAAATTATGCAACATCACAAAGAATGACCCAGACAAAATGCAAAATGAAGGCTGTATAAGAGACAGGGGAAAATGAAAGAAAAAAAATGAAGGTTACAAATGAGAAGGAATATATAGTGTGTACAAAAAACAGAATTCCAAACGTGAAATGGCAAATAAATGTTATCAGCGGAGCATAACTGGTCAAGGAATTACTTATGTTTAGCTTACTTATTTAATTTTAGTGACAGGGTAATGGCCAAAAGAATACTTTACAGAAATGAACCAGGAAGAAAAGTTCCACAAATATCAATGCAGGCGGAATTCTTTTGGAGTAACAGATTAGTGGTGAAGTAAGAATTCAGATGATCTTTCTCATCCCACTCAAGGGTGCTTGGAGACAGCAAGTGACAACATTGGAACACCTGCATTTGGATCAGACCTGGAGCAGGAACACAGGCTTCTTAAACAATGAAATGTGTTTGGTCCCCTCTTAAATGCCATGGAAGCTCATTACCAAGAGTTGAGGCAGTGTTCAAAAACTTAAGTATTTCACTTTTTACTTAAACTCCATAAGTCAGTCTAGAAATGTGAGAAAATGAGCACCATGTGTGAATACAGACCTTCTAGGTGACAAACGTCAGCCATATTTTAAAAAAGTGTCATACGCAAAGTGGTATGTAGAATCTTTAACAGGCCAATGTCTCCTTTAGACTGTAATAGTAATGTTCGATCACCAAGATCCTGCTGTGCATTTACTACAAGCACATAAAGTGCTGCTTGTACATGGAAGTACCTGGATAGCAAGTAATGAAAATACTAAAGGCAATAAAAATTGAATTATCAGTGAAGTATCAGTAGTACCTGTGAACCAAATTCTCTTCCCTACCAGATGCAGAGAGGTCATATCATAAATTCTAGGCAGCAATGACAAACAACTGTGCACTCAACAAACAGCAACTCAGCTCAGTTCAACTTGCAAGTGCTTCATCACAAAGCATTTCACAAAATAAATTATACTAGAAACAAATCAGAGTAACAGCAACAAGATGATATGTTGCAGGATGTGCAGTTACATGTGATGTGCTAAGCAGTATTCTATTACATTGCAAAGATAAGAACAAAAAATACTGCTTTTGTTAATATGACTGAATATAATTATGTTAGCATTATACCATCTGTTTATTTGGCTAAACAGTAATTATTTTAGCATTATTTAAAAATATTATTCTCTTACTGTTAACTTTTCTGTAGCTGCTAGGACATGCACACTGAATGCACACCGTTTACAAATAGCAAAGTTCCAGTAAAATATGCTATTTGCTGGTAGGCTTAACACTCAAGGAACAGCAAGAATGAGTGTCTGAACTATAAAAGATGCAATCCTTGCTGGTGGCAGTCTTGAATAAACCTAGTTTCTTGTCTTTGTTTTTTATTGAGAAATGGGAATTCAGCAAAGAAAATATCGCTTAAGTGGCTATTTGTACTGAATATTTCTACCCTGAGGTGTACATTAGATACAGACGTTATTTATAGACATTTTGACAAAATGCCTCTGAAAACCATTTTGCACAAGTCATGACCAATAAAAGAACTTCAAGTATGTGCAAGAAAAAATATTTCTGATACTATAGATTTGTAGGACCATCATAGCTAAAAACAAAGTAACCTATTTTAGAATAGAAATCATGGCATATAGAAATTAACTCAGCTGATCTAGTATGGAGGCTACAGAAATTACGACACTTGTACTAAAAGCCACCTGATACTTAAACATGCTCCTTATGTTTAACATATACAGCTGTAACACTGTATGACTGGCTACCTACAACTACAATGCATCTAGGCTATAACATAATATTGGCAAGTAAAGCTATTGCACCTGCCACTTCCGACTACTATAGTAATTTATTTTGGCTCATTATGTGGCTCATCTTTAGCTGTCTGCAAATAGAGCACACTAGATACTTGGATCTTTTGCATCTCTAACATCTGGTCAAATTCAAGACAAGATTCTGAATTTTAACTATTACTTAGATACAGTGGCGGCTGGAGACTGCAAATCAAAGGGGGGCTGCAGGAGACAGCTGAATGGGTGGGGTCAAGGGGAGGGGTGTGGCCAACTATAAAGGGGAGGAGCTATGCTGAAAACTACAAAAACTAACTTTAATTAAATACGCTGCCCTGGGTGCCAAACCATCATTAGGAGAGTCCAATTAAGACAAAAATAAGTGTAGAAGAATAAAAATATTTCAATGCATTGGCTGCATGACAGCTTACTTAATATCTAGATGGAAACAAAAGGTTGTGAGGCATGAAAAAATAAATTACTTTTTAAATACATTACTGGAATGCCAGTCAAAATCAAGTATAAGAAAAACAAGCAGCACTCAACTCAAACCACTTGTCCTTGCACTGCAGTTCTAATTATAATTTATATTCAGCTTTATTAAAGTACAAAGTAACATGCTGAAAGTAGAAATCTCTGTGATGCCCCCACTTGTAAAAATGTTTCTTATCCAAAAAAAGACCTGCAGCCTGACAACTATCTACTTGTTTCATGGGGAAAACATGATCAAAGTAAAAAATGAAAAGCAAACAAGAAACAAGCTCAAGATGCATTGCTTAAAGGATTACTGTACAAGGTATGGACCACACATGATTGGCATTCTGTTTAGTTTACGGGTAAAGCCTGTAGAGATGACTGGAAGTCTCCAACAAGTGTGAGCTTTTTAAAAGAATGTAATCCTGTCCTTCAATACCCAAGGCTTATACATTATCTAGTAAGGTATTCTCTGCATGGCAACAACAGAAAGGCTTTCAATGTTGGCAATTCTTTAACAGTATGCTTATTAAAGCTTACTTGCATCTTACGATCTCAGACAAGCTTACCTTATGGTCATTAAAGCATTGCTACTTAAACACAGAGCAACAGGAACTTTGAGTAATAAGCATAAATCTGAGTAATAAGCATAAATCAACAGTACAAAAATATGACAGAAACCAGACCATTCTGCAAAATCAAGGACAGATGAAAAGCCACTGTAGTACTTGTGTCTACCTTGGATGGGGAGGGACACTGCACATTTACACTGCATAACTACTCCTTGCCTTGCTTGGACACATCCAGAGTCACTACATGGGGGAGTGGGGTGCAACAAGTATGTCACAATTTGAAATGTGTCTGGCTGACTGTGATGGCCCTGGCACATTTGTCATACCTCTCAACCTCAGAGCAAGAAATCTGGACAAAGCCATACACAGAAGTGGGACAAAGGCCCAAAAATAAGGACAATTTTTAAATATTGCTCTAATAAACTTAGAAAGATAATAGAATAGGTCTTGCATTAGTATAAATTTTCTGAAGGGTATAAAATCTGAAACTCAAATGTCTATCATTATTTTCTAACTTCAGTCTTTAATGATTTGTCTCTAATTTGCCAAAACACACAATTTTATGAAAAATGGACCAAAAATGTGATGCAAAAATATGAAATAGCCACACAATACAGCTGGGAACATGTCAAAGAAGGGACACTCTAATATTAGTACTGCTAACTTGAGCAGCTGACAAAATAAAATAATCTACATGCATTTCAAGTAATCTATAACTTTGATTATTATAGTTATTTCTTAATTGTAAACCCTCCATGTTTTCTTCCAAAATTGCTATTTTGCGGAGGGATTATTAGGTGGAAGAGCAACATTTTGAGCCAAAATCGGGGTCAGTTGAGAGGTTGGCTATGCCTAATTCTATAAAGCAATTTATTTGCATGTACCTCTCAACCTGTTAATGCAGTCAATCTGAACAAGGCCAAATATATTGGGGGAACATATAAACAGTACTAAAAATTGCTCTTGTATAAATTGAGACAGTTGATAGAATAAGTTCTTACTTTAGCATGCATTTTTCTGAAGGTTATGAAGTCTGAAACTCAGTGTATCATTATTTAGTGACTTAAAATTTGTAGTTTTCTGGCAAATCATTTAGGAATTATGAAGAACAAACCAAAAATAAAAAGCAAAAATCTATTCATTCTTTGAAAATCTGGACAGTTGGGAGGTATAGTTCAGCTGGGCCTGTCTCAGTTTGCTGCCCTTCCCCCCTGACAAAATCATGGTTGAATGGAGCCTCTGCAGCCATTCCAATGATCCATTACTTGGCTATTTCACTCCATTTACCATAAACACTAATGTGCATACTGCTTTATTTCTATGATGAGTTGGACTTCATTTGAAAGTTTTATTTTGTATTTTACAGCACAAACACTAAGACATCTGCTAAACAAAGCAATGCAGTCTCACAAAGAAAAATAGACTTAGCATTAAAACTTCTCTGCCCTTGAAACTCACATTCATTGAAACAGCATTGAAACCCACATTCAAAGAAAATACATTCTGCCAGTGGCAGATAAAGATTAATTTTGGCCTATTTTCAAATCATAGGCCCCTTGCATATGAAACATACATGTGCTCTTTGGTACACCTTCCTCATTGTACTAAATTTATATTCCTTGTACAATACAGTACAGTTGTTAGAGGGCATTTTAAATTTGTTTTGAACATTTTTCCAGTAAGCAATGAAACAAAACGCATGCACCCATAACGGCAAAACTGCCCAGTTCAGAACATTTCCATCATAAAAGTCTACTCTTTTCCACAGTCCACCATTATTAGTAAATATGCACAATTCTACAGTCCACCATTATCAGTAAATATGCACAATTCTACAGTCCATTATCAGTAAATATGCACAATCTCTGAAGAAGTAAAAGTCATCTAAATAATTCCACATTAAATAAATCTGTAACTAATGAAGAGGTTGCTGCTAGCAAACACCTTTATATTTCATGGTTTCATTGAAAAATCTGTTGCCCCTCAGGAATAAATTGCCTATATTACATTAAAAAAATGATAAGCTAGTAATATTGCAAGAGGAAATGGATGGCAAACTAATAACAGACTCATAATTAGTATCTTCACCAAGGAGAACATTCTCAGTACGGCAGCATCCACCCCTTGTGGGAGTAGAACCCACAGCCTTCTGCATCAAAAGCAAGTACACAACCTGTTGTGCTATTAACAAGGCAAACCAACTTCACTTAAGCAACACTAAACTTCTGTTCCCCTGCAGCTCTCAGCTCCTTGTAAAATCTACTCAATACTCAACTTCATCTCAACTTCGCAGCACAAGAAAACGGGAAAAAGCCAAAATGTATTGGGGGGGGTCTAAAGCCCAAAAACCAGGGACACATTACACATTGCTTGTATAATCTTGGAAAGTTACTAGAATAAAATGCTGTGTTACCACCATACATTTTACTGCCAAGGTCCCTGTGCAAAACAGTCAGAGCAACATACCACTATGCCAAATCAGCTGCTTTGTAAAAGAGAGGAAGACTGAAACTTAAATGGCTATCATTTAGTGAATTCAGTTCTCACCATAGCTGTCAACCTCTTAGTACAAAACACCTGGACAAACCCAGTAATGAGGGAATACAGCCATCAAACATATTCAGTGAATTCAGTTCTTGCCATAGCTGTCAACCTTAGCACAAAAAACCTGGACGGAGCCAATAATGGGGGAATACAGTCCCAAAAATAGGGACAAATTTCAAATATTCATCTTATAAACTTAGAAAATTGCTAGAATAAAAGGTTGTGTTACTATGTATTTTCTGAAGAACATGAAGTCTGAAATTCAAATGCCTGTCAATTTTACTTCTGACAGAACAAAAACAATTTTCAGCAGAGGCCCAGGGAGAAATACTGCAGACATGTCTTTGTAAAATGGCAGGGCACGAGAGCAAATCCGCACAAACACAGGGAGGAGATGCAGACTCCACACAGAAGGCACCCCAGCCAAGAATCAAACCAGAAAAACCTATAGCTGTGAGGCAACAATACTACTACTGCACCATCAAATATGTAAGGAATTAAACATTCAGAAACCTGAAGTCTGAAATTCAAATGCCTGTCAATTTTATTTAACATTTGTTAATCATGACAGCCTGACTTGGAACAAAAAAAACATTTTCAGCAGAGGCCCAGGAAGAAATAATGCAGACATGTCTTTGTAACATGGGGGGACACAAAAGTAAACCCACACAAACACAGGGAGAAGATACAGACCCTAAAAAGAAGGCACCCCCAGCCAAGAATCAAACCTGAGAACCTGCAGCTGTGAGGCAACAATGCTACCACTGCACCATCAAATATCAAGCATTGCAACATTTACAAACCACAGATATTATGAGGAACAGATCAGATTAAATATGAGGCAAAAATCTGCATTTTTTTTTTTTACAAATGGTGGTGGGTAGGGAATTCAGGTCTTTAGCACCTGCATACAAGGTACAGGGTTCAAGCCTGATGTATTCCCTACCACACACACACACACACACACACACACTTGTAGTAGCAAACCACAAAAACTAAATATACTGCCCTGGGTGCCAAACCGTCATTATGAGAGTCCAATCAAGACAAAATGAAGTGTAGAAGAATAAAAATATTTCAACGCATTGGCTGCCTGACAGCTTAATATCTAGATGGAAACAACAAAGGTTGTGAGGCATGAAAAAATAAATTACTTTTTTTTAAATACATTAATGGAATGCCAGTCAAAATCAAGTATAAGAAAAACAAGCAGCACTCAACTCAAACCACTTCTTGCACTGCAGTTCTAATTATAATTTATATTCAGCTTTATTAAAGTACCAAGTAACATGCTGAAAGCAAAAATCTCTGATGCCCCCACTTGTAAAAATGTTCCTTATTCAAAAAAAGACCTGCTGCCTGACATCTACTTGTTTCATGGAGAAAACATGATCAAAGTAAAAAATGAAAAGCAAACAAGAAATAAGCTCAAGATGCATTGCTTAAAAGGATTACTGTACAGGTTATGGACCACACGATTGGCATTCTGTTTACAGGTAAAGCCTGCAGAGATGACTGGAAGTCTCCAAGTGTAAGGAGACTCTTAAAATAATGTAATCCTGTCCTTTATTACAAATACTGGCATATGTATTTCAATACCCAAGGCTTATACATTATCTAGTTAAGTATTCTCTACATGGCAGAAAGGCTTTCTGTGTTGGCAATTCTTTAACAGTATGCTTATTAAAGCTTACTTGCATCTTGCAATCTCAGCCAAGCTTACCTGATGGTCATTAAAGTATTGCTACTTAAACACAGAGCAACAGGCACTTTGAGTAATAAGCATAAATCAACAGTACAAAAAATATGACAGAAACCAGATCATTTTGTAAAAATCAAGGACAGATGAAAACAAACACACACACACACACACACACACACACACACACACACACACACACACACACACAGTGTATTTTCCAGGGAAGGCTGGTAATATTTTTAAATGCTACAGCTGTCTGCTCTGGCCAATGGTAGATCACTATCACCACTCAGATTACCTGACTAGAGAACTCCAGTCACTTTTCCTACTCTTGAAAAATACACCAAATAACTATAAATACAAGTAGTAATTTATAACAGAACAGCATGCCTCTCAAGTGTACCTTTTTACAAGGAACATACCTCATTTGGGGTCTTAAAAATCATGTTCCTCGAAGTTCTATCTACAGTGAAAGGGTCTGTCACACTTTCAGTTTTAACTGATATTCATGGTAAATAGAAATGAATCATATTAATTTATCAAAAGATCTTTCTTTATAAGTAAAAGCAGCATATTTTAACCATCCTATGACCTTCCTGGTTGAAGCTTTTAGTATGTGTTCCACATTTTGCTTATTTGTTCCACATTGTGAGGGCTGGTGTTCCTTATTTTGTTGATGGAAGGTTGAGAGCTATGCAGAACAGTCTGACCAATCAGGAGAGGATACCAGCAGTCACCATTCACAGTAAATACACTCTTATCAACTAATAATTAAGCAAATAAATTTGCCACAAGCTCTTAAAACTGAATAAATAAAAATTATGTGCTTAAAAAAGAAGTCAGACAGTACAGTTAAAAGTTAAATATTCAGATAAATACATAATTACCCAGTTAAGACAGAAAATAACAGATTGAGCTACTGTGTCTTATCTACACTGTTTGAATTTTCATCTTGAGAGGCAGAGACAAAAATGTAAGCATCCTGTTCATTAATATATGCAGCAGCAGCAGTGAAAATTATTCAGGACGTGTGGCACACAGTGTCAGTGGAACCAGTGTCTTCAGATGAACAAGAGTTGATACTTACAGTTTCAGCTCGATTACCTAGTTCCCCCAACTACCTCCTGCAGAACAGCACATCAGCACACACACAGTCTACCTCTCTGACCAGTTCCTAGTAAATGCATAACCTTTTCTATAGTTGCAAGTTGCTGCATCGCAGTTAATGTAAAGCTGTTTAAAGTATCATCGCTGGACATTGCACTGATTTATACAGCAAGGTGAGTGCAGGTACTTGCTCAGAGCCACATAAGGTGTCATAGTCTTCTGCTAATAAATAAGCGCAGTTTGCTTGCATAGTACACAGTTTTACAATAGCAGCACAATATACTTACTTTAATTCTGCACCTTCACTCTGTTCTTTTCTTTCTTTTTTCTTCTTCTTTCTTCTTGTTCTTCTGTTCTTCCTTCTCTCTCTAGCACAGGCTGCAGCCTGCAGCACAGCTGACAAAAAAATCCACCCAAATAAGTAAAACCCGATTCCATCCAATCAATGCCAAAACAAAAAAAAATTATTAACAAAAATTTTTAAAAAAGCCAAAAAGGTCAATCCACAAAGAAGCCGACAACTGACTGACTGATTCTCGCTCTTTTCCCAGCACATAAAGCCCGGGAAGAGAGCGACAACCAATCAGCAGCATTTAGCCCAGCAAGCACGTCATGACGTGCCTGCGGACGTCGCAGTCCGAGCCCCTTCCAATTCTATGCGGTTTGGAACCGATAGACTTCTGGCATCACAATGATGCCTTCATTGCTCCTCCGGCTGCAATGAAAACAAAAAAAAAAAAAAAGCTGTTTAAAACCATGTTAAAGTGCAATGCGCTGCATTTGAGTCGGACTCAAATTTGATTTTAAAGTACAAAAAAAAGGTATTTTTTTTTTTTTTTACATTATTTATAAAACATAAACAATTACTACTATTTAGCTGAGGGGGCTGCAGTCCGATGCCACGAGCCGCCCCTGTTTAGATATGTATCAGCTCTATTAGGAAAGACTTCAAACAACAGATTAGCATAAAAGATAGACAGAATACAGTTTATACACCAGATAAACATGTTGCCACAGAGCAATTTTCAACTTCTGTTATGAATGTAACAAGTCACACTGCCTCTTTCTTGACATTAAACTGCACTGTACAATTTCCTGTGCACCTTTGTTACACAGTGACCTAGGATTGTTTAGACACAGTTTGTATTCAGCAGTCCTCCAAAGTATTTAAAATGAGAGTCAGATAACACCCATGGGGGTGCCCGTTCTTAAATGACATGACATAACACCAGGCCTAGACACCCAGTGCCAATCAGCACTACCTATATTTCGTCTATTCAGTGTGACTGATTAATCAGAAAACAAATTACAGTTGCTTTACTGTGAAGGGAAATGAACATACATCCTAACAAAAACCCTGATTTGACATGACAGATTTAGTACTTGGTTTACATTCGGTACTTTCTTCATGAACACTGTTTGCATCACTGTAAAGGTGACCCATCATTAGCATTAGCAAAACTACATCCACACACACTGTGATACCTCCAGTAAAAGCCAGGGTGAAACACAGTGAATTCAAATGTATTTGTTACATGTCTACCCGCAATCCAGTAGACATCCTAAAGTGCAATGTACATTACTTAAGGGTGGAGAGCATATAACACAATTTACGTAAACTTAAAAGAATGCTGGGTTCCCAAGATGAATTACTTTAGCAGTAAATGGGCATTTTCTTAAAAAGGTCATTGCAAGAGGGGTTTCACCTAACTAGTTGAAACAAAAGCACAGCAACTGGCTTTTGTTAATCCCTCTAATTTCCAATCAAATCTATTACTGCTTTTGAATCTTGACTCTATATACACACACACTAAAAGAAGCATGAATATTTGCTAGCACAAAACTAATCAAAACCCTAAAAATGTTTACTATTAATAAGCAACACCATGCCATCTACACAAGTCTATTCAACAGTGGGGAGATTTCTCTTGCAATCCACACAGCTCTTGCAACATCTGACACAACAGGTAACCTGATTTTAATAAAATTCAGATCAAGAACAGAATCAATAATGCAAGTTATTTCAACTTCCAAGATGGCTGCACATTAAGTAACAGCTTAACTCTAGCTCTCCAAGTGTGAAAACAGAAACTCAACGGAGAAGGCGGGTAGACTTTTGTGTTTATGGGTGAAGTTCAGTAGCTGACTAGTACGTGTACTGCCCGGATGCCAGGAAAAAAGAAATATCTTTCTATCCAATCTTCCTTTCTTTTCAAAACAGAATTGAAGAGCTATCTTGCTAACTCTCCCTCTTGCACCTGTCACCATCCTACCCAACTTTTACTCAACCAATTGTTAGAGTATATTAATTCACCTCCCCTGATGATAACTCTTATAAATACTAGCACTGTGGTACCTCAACTGTGTCGCTGAGCAATGCTCTACCTAAGTCTCATCTTTTCTCTTCCGTTACTACTATACTTCCCACCCCTACTTACAACTGCATTTACTCTCTTGACTCTCCTAAATTTTACTTCCCACCCCTCTACTTCAACCCCCCCTAATATTTCTTCTTAGGTTCATAGGTAAGTAAAAGGCTATCTTCCCAAAGGCATTTATAAGTCTAGCCAGAATGTGTTGGCTTTCGCCACCCCCTTAGATTAGTTCCCTGTGCCTCTGTCCAGCAGAGCCACTGAAGTGATCCCCGGGGTAAACTTTCTGTTTCCCATCCACTCGTCAAGGTTTCTCTTGCAGAATGCTAGCTACTTTGTTATTTCCAAAGGGAATAACTATGCACTTTTTGGCATTTAGCTTGAGGCCATGATTTTGACACCAGGTATCTGTCTCAGTGAGACCCTTTTGGAGGATGTCTATGTCAGCTGGTGAGTCAATTTTAGCCCCTAGTTTGCAGTCGTCTGCGAACTTGGTCAGCCATAGTCCTCCTGTGCTTGTCTGTACCTCTGAGAAGTATATGCCGAACAGGAGGGGTCCTAGGACTGAGCCCTGGGGAACGCCACTTGTAACCGTTTTACAGTCAGACCTAGCTCTTGCAACTCTCACCATGTGGGTTCTCTCCGTGAGCCAATTGGCAACCATCTTGTGACATAGGGGTTTATGTTCAGGCTGGTGAGCTTGTCTATAATACCAGAATGGGGAATGCTGTCGAAGGCCTTTGCGAGGTCTAGGTTAGCTGTGTGTACCACCCTTCCCTCATCTACAGCCTTGGTAACTGTCTCAAAGAAGTCCAACAGGTTTAAGAGGCATGATCTGCCCTTAACAAAGCAGAACTGTGTAGGGTCCAGTGTTTGGAGGTTCCCAATATCTCTGTTAATGAGTTCCATGATGATGTGCTCCACAGCCTTGCACACCAAGTTAGTCAGGCTTATAGGGCGATAGTTTCCCAGGGTCTGTTGTGGCTCCAACTTTGTGGAGCGGGATAACCGTTGTTGTGCACCACTCTATGGGTACGTAACCTGTGGAGAGGCTGAGTTTGAACAGTGTGTTTGGCCCCTTTTGGGGGTGAGAGGGGGGTGAAGTTTGCACTGAATCTGTCTGCCAGGATGTTGGGATATCGGTTGGTTCAGTGTATTTTGTGCCATTCTGCACTAACTCCGAGCAGATCTGAGCATTGCCACTTAGATTCTTTACATAGCTAAAGAATGTCTTGTGGTTATCTTTGGAGTCCTTGGCAAGTTTTCTTTCAAAGCTCACCTTGGACGATTTTATGAGGGATCATAGTTTCTTGCTGATACTGATCAGGGATGTCTTCCCTTCTTGGGATTTTACTCTTTTCTGTACTAGTTTCCTCCTCCTATTGTATAGCTTGTTTATGGCAGGGGTCCACGAGACTGGTTTCCTTTTCTTGGAGGAGTGAGTCTTGGTTTTGCTTGGGATAGCAAGATCCATGCATTCTTGTAGGTGCCCGTAGAATGAATTAAAGGATTTTGTAGCTTGGACAGCGTTATCCTTTAGCATGGAGGCTTTGAAACTTTCCACCTCCATCTTAAGTAACGTGAAGTTTACTTTTGAAAAGTTTTTCACTGTGGTTTCCTTGTCTGGGGGTAGGGGCAGAATGTGGATATCCAAACTGATTTGTTTATGGTCAGATCTAACCAGTGAGGGGTTGACCTCCGGTGTGGAACACCGGTCGCCCATGTTGGTGATGACCAGGTCCAATAAGCTGTCGCCTCTGGTGGGAGTATTGAACAGTTGTTCCAGGGCGTTTGAGTTTATAAACTCTAGGAAATGTTGGGCAAGGGAGTTGGTACTTGAGTTGTTCTCCCAGTTAATGTTTGGGTAGTTGAAATCACCCAGTATTAGGGTGTTTGGTAGGACCTTTATGTTACCCAGTGTTTCCAGAAATGCGGAATACAGGTCCTGGGACATGGTGGGTGACCTGTAGCAAGCTACAATTTGAATTGCAGTTTTGCCCATTGTTAGTTGTACGTGGATAATCTCTGAAGCATCGTGCTGTGCCACTAACCTGGAGGTGTGGGTATCCTTGATGAATATGGATACTCCCCCTCCTTTTGTATTTCGGTCCGGGTTCTGTGGCCAAAATGTATGGTATGAGTTGTAGCCTGGTAGTGCCGGGGTGCTCTCTGGAGCCTTAAACTAGGTTTCTGTTACTGCACATATATAGATTTTCTCCATACTGAGGAGTGCCTCGAGTGTGTGCATTTTCAGGTTCAGACTTCTGGCATTGAGTAGTATTACCCTCAGATTTTTATTACTTGTGCTATTTACGGCGGTGGTTTTGTCGTTTGATCCTTGCCTAAAAAAAGGCACTATGGGGGTGGCAAGAGCCTTGGCCAGTATTCGAAAGCCTAAGGGTGACAGGTGCAAGCCATCTCTAGCGAAGCAGAGTGGCTTGTCGAGCATGTCATTCCGGGCAGACAGACACTGGATCCCCTTTGAATGACACCAGAAACATAGCCAATTGTTGAAATTGATAATTTTTTCTTTATACAGTGGTATCATTCTTGGTGAGGGCAAAATGCTACTTAGGGTTAGGGTCATACCAGCCTGGGCTACATGATCAGAGAGGTCGTCCATGTCTCTTTTCATGTAGTCCAGGGAGGTATGGCTCAGGTCATTCACACCAACATGGACAATGATAGAGTCGCATTTGTACTTGTTCTGGAGTGACCTGCGTTCTTGTGTTATGTGGCGGATCCTGGCACCCGACTTGGTTTAATCATTAAATATATAATAAGGGATTTTTTTTCTGCTGACCTATTGTAAATCTACATTTTTTATTATAGGGTTCTGTCTCTTGTAATTTTTAGCTATTGTCCTTGCTGAATTTATATGAATTGTTAATTTTTCATTAATGCATGCATCTTTTGTTGCTTTGTACTCATTTTTCATATATGGCATAAATGTATCTAGTTATGTAACCAAATTCACATTACTGCTATGTAAACTCTGTTATTTGTTTGTTTGTGTGGAGCTCTTCTCCTCGGGTCTCCACTGAAAATAGGCCACCAGCCCAGTGGACTAACCCAGTTAACAAAAGACAAACAGAAATATAGAGCACCTGGAAAAAATCAGCTACAAAAAGCGAGGAAGAAACACTAACTGGGGAAAGTTCTGTAACTGTTCAGCAAAAAGCAATGCAACTTCCAGATATGACTTCCATTAACCTACAGGAAGATATAAGACAACTGCACACAGATCTGGTTAAAATAAATGAAACACTAATGGAGTAGATCAACACAAACAATAAAAAGCTGGAAAAGAAGCTTTAAACAGATATTCAGATGAGGTGACAAAGCTGCAAAAATCAGAGGTTAAAATGAAGAAAAAGCTGGCCGAATATGCTTCTACTCAGGAAGAGATGTTTAAAAAAAAATAACAGAATTAATGGACAGAGCACATAGGGAAAACCTGAGATTTTCAGCTATATCAGAGAAGCTAGTAGGAACAGACTAATTTTATGAAAGCACAAATAAGCAACTGGAGTGGTGTTCCACAGCAGGAGTTATTAGTTGAAAGGGTACATAGTGTGTATGCTCCAAACCTGTCTACGAGAAATCAACCTAAGTCTTTAATAGTAAAGATGTAATCTTACCAGCAGAAGGAGTCAATTCCGACAAAATTGTGGGAGAAGGACAAAATAGTAGAAGTGGGAGACAGTAGAGTGTTTGTAGAGAATGATTACTCATTGTACACCAGGCAGAAGAGGAGCAAATTCATTCCACTAGGGAATATTGAGACGCAGGTGTGAGATTCAAACTGCTGTACCCAGCTGTCTTCAATGTATTCTTCCTGGAGGGACAAAAACATTTTTTGATGAAGTACATGCTAAGGAGGAAATACAAAACTTTGTCCAACAAAAAGTGAGCAGTGAAACGGAAGGGGGATTCTGCTTCTTGTTCTTCTGGTAATAAAGACCACAGAGAGACTGTACCTGTGACACCTTTTCCACTGCTTCAATGGAAAATGTTGGAGAGAAGAATCAAGAGTATGTTGGAATTGAAGCAGAAACAAGACTTGGGAAATGGAGAGTAACAGTAATTAAACCAGTAACAATGTGGGATTACAATGCAAAAACTGTACTTGTGAAATATGATGGAACAAGAAAATCTGGAAATATTGGACTTTTTCAGAATTTGTGCGTAGGCGATCAGAAGAAACAGCAACATGAACCAACCTCAGTTCCTTATTTAAATAAGTACAAAAGTTCCACCCATGGTTAAATAACAGAATTTACTGTAAAACAAAAAAACACATAAGCGCTTTCGTCCCCAAAAGTCTAGGGACTTCATCAGCGTGATTAGTTTAATGTTACCATATTTAAATAAAAAAGCCTGCAAAGGCTACGAGAGATGTATAATAAGTTTGGCTGGGGGTGTTTTTGCAATTTACTTGCATTTGAAAAACTTTTTAAAATTTTTATAACATAATTGGAAACAGGCTCAATGAATTTTTTAAGTTTAAAATGTTTTTAACATGTCTTTACTATATTCTGCTTAATGGGTACTGTATCTTTAAGTAGAATAGCCTGACAGTTACTTTGTAGCCTTTGTGGGCTTTATTATTTGAATATGGTAACACTCTTAAACTAACCACTCTGATGAAGTCCCTTGACTTTTGAAGACGAAAGCACTCTGGTGTTTTTTTTGTTTTTAAAATATTATTTAACCATGGGTGGAACTTTTGAACTTATTTATGTACGGAACTAAGGTGGATTCTTTGTGCCGTTTCTTCTGATTACCTCTGCACAGTTTTTTGTGTTGTTTTGTGTTACAGTTTTTCAGTTTACTGACTTTTTCAGAATGTATTGGACTTGTAGGGGACTCTAAAGTATATATGTCATTAATGTTTGGAAAAATGCTTTGAGGAGGGGAAGACAGGGGAGAAGGTTAAGTACAGAAAACATTTTTCTTAATAGTACTATTTTTGTGGTGTATGATTTTCTTTGTATGCTATAAAATAAAGTTTTCTCAGTTATTTTTTTTAAGTACAATAGTGATTGTAAATAGGTGCTGCTGTTCTCACTCCCCCCCTTCTTTCTCTCTCCTCTCATTTTTTCTTATTCAGTTTTAAGAAATGTAGGCATGGCAATGTAAAAAAAAGGGTCTGCTTAAAAGAGCATGACGAAGGAAAAATGAATGTGATTTTTCTCATTCTTGTAAGGGGGGATGACTACATTAGGGACCTTAGATTGATTTAGTAACAAGTTTTAAGACAAGCAAGCAAATGAAAAAGAATACTGAATAATTATGAGGCTGTTTTTCTAGCAAATGAATGTATGCTTAGTAGCAATTCTGTATTTGGGCCTCGTGTCTCCATGGAAACAATCTGATAAACAGAAATAGATTGGTTCTCATGTCTCCATTCAGACAATCTGATAGAGAAAAATCGGTTACATCTTGTGAAGAGTGATTGGCTGGGAAGAAAAGAGAAACTGGCTAGGAGATACTGTTCTCTGAAAGCATTCAGGGTTTTCCTAGTTGGAAAAGCTATAAAGATAAAAGTGAAAAACAGCACTTCGTAGAAACAGAGGCTGCATTATTCGTCTTAGCATGGATAGCCTTTCTTTTAGGTTAACTCAAGTCTGTCAGTGTGGCTGTCAGTTTAAGACATTAATTCCTATTAGGCGGGTAAAACGTCAGTATTTGAAGATGTATATAGTTCTGTGTTAGTACTAAATTAATAGGTTTTAGGGGAGTATTGGGGGGTGTTTATCTTTTTGTTTGAGGGCTTTCAATAAAACAAAAAGTTTTGCAAGATGTGACATAGGCTCAAATGGTATGACAAGAAACAACCACATAAAAGTTCAACCTGCTAAACATTGTATGCATGTAACACAAAAGCTGGAACTAGACATTTAACAAAAAAGGTGTTATACATAAAAGGCGGGAATAATAACTTTTTAATGCAATGATGCTTTCTGTAATGTATTCAAATGGCAACAGTCTCACAGATAAATACAAAAAAGAAAGAATAGTGAACTATATTAAAATGTAGTGTGCAAATAGCTATGCTACAGAAGACATACTTGGAAAGAACTGAACATGTGACTTGGATAAAGAAACATTTTCAGGATGGTTATTCAGTGGGATAAAGGAAATGAGGAGTATTTATATTCATTGCAAGAGGAGTTCCAATAGTGATAGAAGAGGATAAAAAAGACAATAATGGCAGATTTGTAGTGCTATGGGTCTACTGGCAAGGGAGGAAGATTACAGTGGCATGTATTTATATTCCACCTAAAACTACTACAATGGAGCTTAAGAAAATTCTGGGAGAAAAAAATTGTTTTCTGCAAGGAATATTACTTACAGGTGAGGACTAGAATTTGATTTGCAGCAGTGAAGATGTATCGGGGGGGGGGGGCGCAGAAAGGAAAATATAACAAAGGAGGGAAGAATTTTAAGAAAATATTTGGTATGGAAGATGTGAATTCAGTAATAGGAATTTGGAGTGAATTTATATAATATTCCCCCAAGATAAAAAACTGGACTAGGCTAGACAGAATTTGCAATTCACAGGAGCATGTGCATTTAATTGAAGGTCTTGGTATGCACCCAATAACTATTTCAGATTATGCGCCAATAATAACTAAAATAAAAACACAGAGTAATGAAATAAAAATGAGACTGGCTTTTTCCTACCTATTTGATGAAAAGGGGGGAATTTAAGGAATGGGTAGTAGAGATTATTTAGGAGCTATTTGAGAAGATAGAAATTACTTCAGAAAATATAGCTAGGGTGTAGGATAAAATTTCAAAATAGGGTAGAAATAAAAGAAATAGCTATGGTTAAGATGTAACAAGAACTATTTTGAGGGACTGACAAATGTTAAAAGTATTGCAGAACAGGGGGAATCTCACAGAAAAAGAAGAGGATCAACTGCAGAATGCTAAGCAGAAAATAAGGGAGTACCTCAATAATATTCACGAACTTACACAGATTGCTGTTAAGCAACTGTTCTTCAGTAACACTAGAGCACAAAAACTTTTAGCACAATGACTCAGGCAACAGAAAGTAGAAAGGGCTGTCGCTAATCTTAGGAGCCTATAACAAGGAAGGTAACAAAAGATCCTGTAGCAGTATTAGAAATATTTCAGAAATTCTGTGAAAGTGTGTATAAAGCAGAGAAATATGGAAGTCAAAAAAGATACAAATGGAAATGTTTATGGAAGAATTAAATATGCCAGTGTTAGCGGCAGATGAGGCTCAATTACTAACGGTTAGGATAGGAGGAGATGAGATAAAAATTGTGATGTATAACCAGTCTACAGGAAAGTCCCCAGGAATAGATGGCAGTTTGGAGGCTAGGCGGGAAAAACTGATAAAGATCTGGAAGGTTTTGTTTAACAGTACTTTAAGAGGAGGAGAAATACCAACATCCTGGAAGAAAGCAGTGGTAGATGTAATGCCTAAAAAGGGCAAAGATCCATCAGATCCAGCACCATACAGGCCCATTTCTATATTAAACCATGATTATAAAATGTTCATGTCTATAATAGCTAACATAATGGCAAAAGTAATGCCAAAATTGATAGATATGGATCAATGTGGTCTTGTGGAGGGGAGGCAAACATTTGACAACATTAACAGAACACTGATGATTCAGAGGAAGCAGAATGTAAGAAAATACTATTGTTGGTGGTGGGTCTTGATGCAGAGAAAGCAATTGACAGAGTAAGCTGGGACTTTATGAACAGGCCAATGGAAGCATTTGCATTTCCTGAAACAAATTATAAGGTTGATTAGGAGGATATATGAGGGATTGGAGGTGAAAATTAAAGTGGGTGGGGTCCTCTCTAATAATTTCTGCTTGAGCAGAGGAACCAGGCAGGGGTGTCCCATTCCCTTTTGTTATTTGCATTATATTTAGAACCATTGGCAAAGAAAATAAGAGACTCAGAAATTCAAGGATATAATTGGTATGGTAGTCAAGAAAAGCTGGCTCTACTTGCAGATGATATTATTTTATACATGACAAGACCAGAAAGAGACATTACAGTGTTGTGGAACATCTTGAGACAGTTTCAAATCTTTTTGGGATACAAAATTAATGAAGCTAAAACAAAGGCAATAGCGGTAAATTATGTACCCACATACAAATTGGTTCAGGAATATCCATATTTATCGGGACATGACAAAATGAAGTATTTAGGGGTATGGATTAAAAATTATTTTGGTGTGGTAGCTAAGGATATGTGGGAAGAGACTAAACAAAAGATAATATAAAAACTGAGAAAATGGAAGCTTTGTTATATGGATATGGATAGTAAGATACAAGCGAGTAAAATGTTTTTAGTCACATTAGTGTTATACACAGGTCAGACATATTTTTATCAACCAGAGTAGTTATGGATAGCAATTAATAAAGAGTTGAAGGACTTTATCTGGGAGGGGAAGATGGCAAGAGTCAAGTGGGATAAGCTGATTCTTCCAGTAGAACAGAGTGGACTGGGATTACCCAATCTGAATGGGTATTTCAGAGCTACATAGTTAACACTCCTATACATAGCAGAAGCAGAAAATATAATTCAAAGTGGAAAGGGATGATAATGAAATGGGGCAGCTCAAGAAGCAAGGAGACACTGGCATTTTGGATGCAGGTCTTTAAGGAGAATAACAATAACTTTACAGAATATATTTATAAAGTAGCAGAAAGTATCCTAAGAACTAAGCCAATACGGGAATGAAGAAAGGAGATTTTGCTGACAAGGATGACTGCAATTAGGGATATAAACAATAGGCAAGAGGGGGCTGAAATTTACTGGAGAAAAATGGCAAAGGAACCAAGGTACTGGGAGCAAATAACTAGAGAGGGAAGGATGATAAAATGGGAAGGTGCTAAGAATTTATTTGGACTGCAGGTTAGAGACTGCTTTCCTTATCAAGGATTTATATCAGAGTATAAGCAAAGAGAAAGAAATAGGGGGGTCCTAAATGAAAAACCAGCACTGGTAGAGATTTTATTAGAATCTACAAGAGAAGCTGCTGTTAAAAAAGAAATAATTAGTAGAGCATGATAACTATAAGAATCAATCAGGGGATGTTAGAAAGGAATGAAAAGAGAGAATTGATAAGTGATTCACAAAAAACAATGGGAGGATATATGTACGTCTCCCAAATGTGCAACAAAATCTGGAAGATTTACAATTTTTGCTTGGAAATGTTTACATATTTTTATATCTCAAGTAGACTCCAGAGAATTTTTCCTCAGGTAAACAGCAAATGCTGGAGGTATGACAGGAATAAAGAGGTAATTGGATACATATTTTCTGGGAGTGTAGTGAGTTGGCAGACTTTAAGGATTCCTTGTGGGATGCACTGTCAGAGAAGCTGAGTGGGCAGATTGGTGTGATGAGGGAGATTTTTCTGAGCAATGATACAGAATTGAAATTGCCTAGACATAGCAGGGCCTTGCTGAGTCTAATTATGGTGGCTGCCAAAAAAGCAATTACTAGAAAATGGAAATCAAAATCTATACCAACTATACTAGTAGTGAATAGAGTAACAGAGATAAAATAAATGGAACCGAGATCTTTGAAAAAGTGTAGGTGCAAACTACATAGGAAAAATGGGAATTGTGTGATCAATACATACAGGGGAGGAATGAAGTTTAAAAGAAGGCAGGACTTAAATGAGTTATGTAATGTTTGACCGAAAATGATTGGGTACATTATAAGTGATATATAATGTTGCAACTGGGAGTGTCTCAGTATAGTTTACGATATAAAATGCTTGCAACTAGGATTGTATCAGTGTGGATTTTCATTTATATAAATGTACAACTGCCTATGTCATAATAAGTGATGGTTATGTTTCTTGTTTAAAAAAGGGCAGAAAATGAATAATTTAAGTAATGTTGCTTAGGTTATATGATATATTGATATATAGCAATATATGTAAGGTATAACATTTGTAAATGTGAACTTGTTAATACAGTTTGATTGCTTTTATATGAATATGAATTTAATTATGTCACCAATGATAATTCAATAAAGTGGTAAAAAAAAAAAAAAAAAAAAAAAAAAGAACAGAATCAATAATGCAATCTCCAAACCTGGAATCTCTCCATATGAGAGGGCTGAGAACATCTGAGGATAGTTGATAAGCGTAATCTTAGTATGGAGCCTTCCAGAACACTTGCTGGAAAGGTTCAATTTCCAAAGGACAACCATCACCATTTCCAAGATCGGGTCCAAGATACCAGGGGACTGAACATAACATTAGCCAACAGCAAATAATAACCATGATCTTGTGCCCTCTTCCTTTTAAGTTTGTTTTTTTCTGAAAATAACTCCCTGGTGAACCTCAGACAGAGAAATTGTAGGCTTAAAAAGGAAGACAGGTTAAGGCAAAGGTTTTAATGCAGCAAGCCAATGCTGCCAACAGCGATACTCAGGCTTGAAATCCAATGTTTTTATATATCAGATTTTCCCTGTTAATGCAAACCACTGAATTAATTTTGCTGATGTGGCAGGTATGCTTTACAGGAAGCCCAACATGAAAACATCTGGCGTAGGGGATCACTATCCATCCATGTCTTCAAAACAGCTGAAAACACAGGCAAGCAACATGTTGAGTGAAGGAGACAAGTATAGGTTACAAGCAGAAATGAAGTCTGAGAATGTCTGGCAGTTAGGTGAGGCTATCTAAGGTCAGACCATGTCACAAGGCAGAAGGTCAAGAAGACAGCAAATTCTTAAAATATCAGTTGATCTGAGACCGATAACTCTTCTCAGTGTCCTACACTTTGGTTTATCATTGCTGTCATTTAGATTTTAGCATCTTTTCTTGGAAAATTCCATGCTCTGTGGTTGACATGCATCCAAGACAATGCATATACGGTAGTGAGTGTACTTACTGAGTAAACAAACTCATCTGTCAGTTCACAGTTCAGCCCCAAGACATTAGGAAGCCTCTTCCTGCAAATCAAGCAACAAGAATGAGGATTTGGTATTTCTACTGTTAACAAGTGATATACTAGGACATACCAAGCCTGACTTGCAGGAAAGCTCCAACAAACTTGGCAAGATGGAGAGACTAACCAATAATGAGTGATAGAAAGGTATTCTTAACCAATCTAGGTAGGTTTTCTCATAAATCTAAAGCTAAGAAGGCATCATTATATCTAATACTGAAGATCATCCAATATGGATCCAACTATTGGACTGAATCTCATACATCTATCATCAAAGACCATCCATTAGGGGTCTGACAGTTGGACTGAATCCAATACAATAAGCTACCAGACTGAAACAGACCCAGAAGACTGTACCATAAAGAAAAGACTAACGTAGCTTGCAAAGCCATGAGTGAGACAAAAATGTTTGGAGAAGGGCACTATTAAAAGCCAAAAGTTGTGGCACCCATGTTTGTCAAGGAAAGACAAACAAGCACTGGAGGTAGCTAACTCCTGCAGAAGTCTGCCTGTTCAGCCAAAGGGATGCAAATCTGAATCCATACCCTGTTCATCCACCTAGATGCCCTAGTTTTCTGTACATCCAGAGGGGTATAAATCTGTATTCATACTCTGTACATCCCCAAAATCAATGACAGTAGGTTTAAACTTCATTGTTGTGCTATACAATGGGAACTGGAGCTGGAAAGAAAGAAAAAAAAAGTACAATATCACCCCAAACCACAAAATGGGACTCAACATCTTTCAACACCTGATGCCCAAGCAAGAGAAAAGGATGACCATAATCCCTTAAGTAATGGAAAAACTGGTTTCTACAGCAACCCACCTTCTGGAAACACAAATGGAACTATGACCCCCATCAGAGGACTGGAGGGCAGTCCTGATCAGAGTTATCCAGAGTTATTAAACCTTTAATTCACGGAATTGGACCAGGTCTTGTTATTTTCCAGCATGTTTACAGCCAGGCACTCTTGTCTATCAAACTTGCTAAGCTTTTATATAGACATTATTAGTTTCCTTTACCAGGGCCTTTCCACTGATATGATCTACTTGGATTTTGTAAAAGATTTTGACTTTGTATCTCTTGGTGTCATCTTAGATGTGTTAAAGGATCTTAAAACTGTTTCTTACATCTTACAATGGGTGGTTAACTGAATGATTGAGAGGATGTCCTTGGTTAAAGTTACGGGACATCTTTCTGAGTTTGGAAAGATAATACTGTTGCTACATCAGCCATCTGGTTCTGGGACTTATTTTTTATGTCCTACTTTCCTAGGTACAATAATACCTGGTTAAGTATGTCAGACTATGATACCAAGGTTGGTGATATAATTTCTAACTCCCATGACCAGAGACATCTGCAGCAATATTTGGATTCATTATAGCAGTGGTATAACTCTAAGGGCATGTAGTCAAATGCTAAGATGTGTAGAATTATGCACTTTGGTAAAAATACTTTTGGGTATCTATACGTACTTGACTCTCGGTTACTAACTGAAGCTTATTGGTTGAAGAATTAGGGTATTACAGTGGACTCTGTCTTGAGATTTTATGAACATATCTAATGGGTATTATGACAAGGTGCTACAGTCTCTTAAGTAATAAAAGACAATGCTTCTCAAGCCATAATTTTAGGGTTTTGCTTCCATTATAGAAATTTGCTACAAGATCTGTTATAAAGCACTGTGGGTCCTTTTTGTGTATACAACTCCTCTGACCTTTTCTAGTCTCATAACCTGAGATGTCCCTCATAACAATGAGCATGAGAGTTGGTAACTGCTCCTATAGGGAAAGACTGAAACAACTTTTGCTTGATTCTGTTGGCTACAGGTCAATATGGGGAATCTTATTTTGATTTATAAATGTGTTATGAAGTAACTGTTAACTACTGCACTGGATATTTGTTTTTTAAATCATTCTTCCTTTACATGAAATAGTAGGGTCCTGGTATCATTACCTGGGTCCATTCATACCTTTTGTCTTCTTTCGTTCACTTTAGGGCTTGTAGATTATGGAATGCTCTTCCACTGCACATCAGTCATGCTGTGAGCAAAGTGCAATTCAAGAAGGCTTTGGATGAGTGGTTCTGTAACTATGTTTTTGTACCAGTGCCGTCTTATGGCAATCTCTTAAAATTTCTCCCTGTGGACTCTGAATTTGTAATTTAAACATTGAACACTGAATGCTTTTACTAGACCACCAGCGTACTCTCAAACACAGAAACAAAAGATGATGAGAGAGGATTCTCCAACAGCAAAGTAGTTTTATGGACTAACAACCACTCTCTGCAAGGGGTAATCCTCACGGCACTTGTTCCTAATGCTGAATACCTGGTGCAGGCAGGAGAACCCATGGAGTGCTAGCTTTAAGAGGGAGGCAGGGTTGTCCTAAGGGGTCATGTCATTTGCAGAAGCAACTAACATGCCCTTGCTGACATCCATTGTACACTAAACCCTAAGCATGTTAAAAAGTGTATATGCTGTGGGGAAAAAAATGGCTGTTTAAATTATGTCCCCTCAAAGCTGGCTCTCACCCTAGTGGTAGTGATCAGACAGTCTTGTTGGTTTACACAGGGTTGCTAGTCAGCATCCACTTTAGGAGAGAAAAACAAACAAATAAGAAGGATGGTGGAAGGACTGCAGGAAATGAGAAGAGATGAGACTGGAAGGTGGGTAGTGTTGACAGCAGGGAGCAATGATTTGAATGATGCAGGTGGTCACTGTCAAACAATAATTGGCCAAATATAGATACAAATAAAGCATGTTGGAGATTTTTCTATGTCACTGGTATGCTGGAAAATGGAGGGAGCACATCAAAGGCAATTTCACCGAATGCAAATAAACCAAAACCAGTTTGTAGAAGCCACCTTCAACAAAAGTGGAGACTGTCCTTTTCTCCACCGCTTTGTGGCAACAGAGTTGGTATATATAATTTGTGGGGGGGGGATCCCCCACATGGGGGGAGTGGGGCAAGCCACTGTGCAAAAAATAATTCTCAATATTTGCTGATGGCAGTTTCGCCGAACTGGTTTTGGTTTATTTCTGTTCCTCGAAACTGGCTTCAATGGATCCACATGAATCCAAAGAAGGAACAGACATGAATGTGGTAAGAGATTGGTAAAGGGAAAGAGTTTAATTTGTTGTAGATGCTAGACTGGATAGGTAATTTGGACAAGAGGAATGGAAAAGAAAATGAAGGAGAATAGTGATGGAAGGGTAAGGAGAGAGGGCTTGGCAGATATGTGAGCAGTGGAAAACAATAAGAGAAATTACACATTTAGTAGGAATGAAAGGAAATGAGACAGCAGGGTGGACAGGATACTGGTAAGGAAAGATAGTGGAGGACAGGGTAAGTATATCAAAGCAAATTAATATAATATTTCAAACCGCACAATGTAAGTATGGAAGAGAATTGAAAAGCTGAGTGTGACAGGTACTAGAAACAGAATGCAGAATGCAGTGATGGATGAAGGGAAAGGTTAATAAAAGGAGAATGAGCTAAGGAAGGGGTTGACCACCAAAGGGGGGTAAAGGATGGGTATAAGGTACTTTGGAGCAGCAGGGTTATAGAGAAGGTAAAGCACAAAAAGAGAATGAGAGTTTATGATTCAAAAGTAGATGGGAGGTTAACATAAGTGTAAGCATCTTGGCTGCAAGGTGAGAAGATCAAGGTGCATAAGAGGAGGAAGATTACACTTACTACACAGACACAGAAAATGAGCTAAAGATAAACTGGCAATAGGACTAGGAAGAAGGAATGACAACTATTGGAGTCAAGGGGAAAAGACATGGAGGCTTCCAACCTGGAAGTTAAAGAACAGGAAGAAAAGAATAGTAGGAAAAGTGAAAGGGGCGGGACAAATCAGAACTGAAGGAGGAGGGAAACTGTTGAGGAGTTTGTCAAAGTCTGCATATAACTATGCTGCAGAGTAAAAAGAGAAAGGTGGTGAATGAGAGAAGTGAAGTAAGGAAGGTGTTAAGGCATGGATATGGGGTAAGATTTAGTAAAGGTGAGGAAAGCATTTTTGTAGTACAAGCATCAAAAAGTGACATAATGAAAGCAATTGAGCATCTAAAACGGATAAAGCATAGGGATACAAAATGGCTACTCATTTGACGTTGACAAGGTGACAAGTGAAACAGTAGTGGATTGGCAGTGCGGAGTGATGAATGATGATTTAAAAATAAAAATTGTATTAGAATTCAGAATGATGGTGGTGCTGAGAGTGTATTGAAGGAGGTGAAGGGAAAGATGATCAGGGAAACTGCTACCTTATGCCTCTGATTATTGCAAAAGGGAAGGTTTTTCACTCAAGTGTTGGCTGCAATGTGGTAAAAAGTGTTGGGAAACTTAACTGAAGAAGGGTAGGTAAAGTAAATGGGAGGTAGGTCCTCCACTGATAAATGAAGACTACCTGTGGACTTTGCAGACTGGGTAGGGAGTAAGCAGAAGCACGGGTCAAAGGTGGTTTACTATTATATAATTAGGGTGTCTGACAGTGGAGTAAATGTTTACAGAAGGGGTAATGGAAAAGTTTAATTTGAGGGAAGGTTTTATCAAAAGAATCAAAGCACTCTAGGAAAACTAGGCCTACAAATGTCAATTGGGTGGTATTTCAGTAGCTTCAAACAGGTAAAGGAATAAGGTAGGGCTGCCCTCCACCATATATATTTATTTATTTTACATTTGTTGACTGGGATAGTCCAACTGGATATATGTCCATTTTCAGCGGAGGCCCGGGGAGAAAATCTCCATACAGATGAACACAAGACAGAAAAGAACAAGATAGTACAAGTTACAATGCAAAAGACTGAAACAAATTTACATATTACACATTAGCAATCTCAAAACAAATCAAGATGAAAAACTTTTCAAAAAAAAAAAAAAAATATATATATATATATATATATATATATATATATATATATATAAAATTCCCTTCCTAGTTCCAGTTCCAGCACTAAACAATTCCTACACATTTATCTATCAATTATTGGATCTTTGCAATTTTTATATATGTAGCCTGGAAATGGTGGCTTTGTGTAGAAGGCTGTAGGAATTCTTGACGAGGAAATTTGCCATTGATTGAGTGCTGATAAGCAGGGATATGGGAGAACTCTGCCGGAGTCTGGAGAGTTCTAACAAGATGCATTAGAGGCTAGCCTAAGGTACAATACAGTAACATCAGTAGTAGTCCCAAAAGGATTACAGGATTACCAGCAGCTGTACAAGGGGGACAGGCATTTTGGGTTCAATGCAAAAATTTAGTTTGGACAAGGCAAAAGTGAAGAATTTTTAAGAGCGAAATATATATTCAAAAAAGCGGATGCAGAAAATTCTGTTACTGGTTGGTAGGTGAGATGGGTCAGGCTTAAACAACAAAGAGACTATTAGAATGTGATTTAACCTCCATAAATCTTTTATTCCCAGATGTACCCTGCCCTAGATAGTTCATTAGCATTTGAAATTATACACTCCACACATCATATCCCCATACCCCCCTCCAGTGTATATGTGTTATGTATACGTATATATAGATTCCATTTGTCCAACTGAAAACACAGCACTGGGGTCTCATAATTACAACTTTTACATTTCTAGCAGGGACGCATTTTAAATTCAGCTGCATGAATCTTAGTTGCTGAGCTGATAATCCTTGCTGGCAAACAGCTGTTCAAGTTTAGTGTTGGCATATGCAATACAAAGAAAGGGTTAAACATATTTAATTTTTAACAATATTGTTTAGCAAATAAAAGAACTATGTGGACTGTACTCAATAAAGTACACTCATTAATATGGCTTGAGGAGATTCTAGAGCACCAAATAAGTTATAGCTGTGGGTTATATAAAATTAGCCTCAAGATTAGCTTATTGCCTGGTATCTCAAACTGGTCAATTCAAGTTTTTGTTGGGGACTCGGCATGTCTGGAGATGATGGTGGCTTGGCTGACTATGGCCAAAACAATGGATCAAGTTCTATGCAATTCTCTTGCTTGGACTATAAGTACTTTGGGTACTTGCGTATTATCACAACCAGATTTTCGTGATAATACTGGTTGCTTCCCGATGTGTAAATGTTACCGATAATGCTTTGAAAATGTCACAGAAAGTGTCTTCTTTCACACTGAAGTTTGTTTAAGCAGGATCATCAGTTAAAAATGGAAAAAGTAATGTTTCAGTTAAGGTTTGCTCTTTACTGCAAGTATGTCATGTTGCTTTTCCAAGTCCAAGTCTGCTTAATGCACATTCCTTTTCTCGTGGCAACAAATGTTGTCAAACTTGTACTATACATTTACTTGGGTATCACATCTCTGTCCTTATTTACTTGCAGTCTTCTAACACAACAGTTTTCTAGGTTGAACATGTATTTGTGGGATTTGCCTACCACCGAGAAGAACTGATTTGTATTATTTCAACAGTACGGAATTATTCTCGGATGTAAGGTTATATGTTAATAGGTAGGTACTAGGCTATCTGCCCGAGGGCATTTATAAGCCTAGCCAGAGTGTGTCTGCTTTCGCCGCCCCATTGATTAATTAACTGAGCCTCTGTCAAGCAGAGCCAATGAAGTGATCCCAGGGGGTGTATTTTCTGTTAACCATCCACTCGTCAAGGCTTCTCTTGAAGAGTGTTAGTGAGGGGCTCTGCCTAATGTAGTTAGGAATTTTGTTCCAAAGCATGGGGTGTCTCTGTGGCAGGAATCTATCCCTCCAGCATGTTCTATTTATTGTTGTGGTGAGGTTTAGTTCACTAGAGTGCGTGGCTTGCAGTGACTTGGATTTCTTTAGGTGGAGCATGTCCATCAATTCTGAGTTGGACATGGCTTTGTAAGTCATGCAGAGATCACCTCTGAGTAAGCGATATGCCACTGAGTACAGCCGGAGTTTTTTCAGTCGGCCTGCATAGGACATATGTTTGAGGCCAGTAATCCTCTTGGTGAGGTGCTTTTGTGGTCTTTCCATCTGTTGGAAGTGTCTTGTGAGGTACATCCCAAATGGGGCATTGTACTCTATGATGAGTCTGATGACTGACGAGTAGAGGTTGAACAGCGTGTTTAGGTGGAGGGTTAGTTCGTTCTGTAGTTCGTGCAAGACGCAGCCTGGGACACCATCCGGCCCCATTGATGCTGTGTTTTTGGCTTTTGAAAGGGCTGTTTTCACCTGCGCTTCTGTGATTTCCGGGACACTACACTTTTCCGGTACTGTTGAGGGCCCTTTTGAAGGTGAGAGGGAGGTGAAGTTTGCACTGAATCTATCTGCCAGGATGTTGGCAATATCAGTAGGTTCAGTATATTTTGTGCTATTTTGCACTAGCTCAGAGTATATCTGCGGCTCAGGACATGTTAAGAAATTGTACTTCGGAAAACAAATATTTTGGAAGTGCAATTCCGAGAAATGCTACCAACATATTGGGGTCTGGGGAGAAAACTGGTTTGATGGCAGTAGGATAACTTTTACCATCATGGTATGTTTCATTTACTGATGGTGTAAGCAACTGACATCAACTACTTTCTGTCAGGAAGAACTAGACATGGCCGACAAGACTGTCATTGACTGGAATAACTACTTAAGGGATGTCTGTGTCATGGAAATGGAAAAGGAAGAGAAGAAACAAATCGAGGGCCAGTGCATATAGTAGAAATAGACAAAAGTCTATTCACTCGTAGGAAAAGTTATGATGGTCGTATCCTACCTCAACAATGGATTTTTGGAGGGATCTGTAGGGAAACCAAAGAGACATTTCTGGTAAAAGTCGCAATTATTTAGTAAAATAATGGAGTACATCAAAGAGGGCAGCACTATTTATTCTGACTCCTGGCGAGCTTATCACACCAACTTGAAGAAGCTGGTTTTACCCATGACAAGGTTAACAACAAGTATAACTTCATGGATCCTGATACTGGAGTTCATACACAACATGTAGAGATAATGTGGGGTTCAGTAAAGTGGAGGAACAAAAGACAAAGAGGTACTGCATGTCACCATTTGGACTCATATTTAGTGAGAAACCCAGCTTGCACAGCAAAAAAACTGTTTTTGAAGCAATACTGACTGCAATTGCTGACAACTTTCCCCCACACAAAAAGACTAAACCAGCGAATGAGCAATCCACATCTTTACAGCTGTAATACATGCCCAAATCATTGAAACACAATCTGCCTTTGTCTGAGGATAGCACTATCACAATACAAAACCAAAGCATACTGTCAACTTCTCACATACAAAACTACCCTAGAATCAGCTGTCAACATCATCCAATATCATCAAATTCGCAAACCTTTTTTTTTTTTTTTTTTTTTTTTTTTATTGCAAGCTTCTGTTATAAAAGTTTCCTTTCAAGTCTGTTTCTAAAGTTTGACAAATAAAACAGTTTACCAAAAAGTATTTCCAGGTCACCAAGTTTTTCTTTTCAGCATTCCATCTTCATAGTTAAGTACTCCTTTTGACAGTAAGACAGCAGCCCAGCCAATTGAACCCTGTGTTTATAAAGCAAACAAAACAGGAGGAACACTTTCTTGGTTGTTTATTTTACTGAATGTAAGCCAAACTTATTTGTTCTCAGTAAAGATGTAAAATAACAGCTTATGCTAATTCCCACACTCTTTTCATGCCAGCATGTGTATTACTGCAACCGCGAAAATCTGGTTGGGTTAATACACAAGTACCATACTTTTTTTTAAGAGGCTATCTACCTCTTGGCTTGGCACACAGCAGTTTAGCTGCAGTTTAGTTTGTACATTGAGTTTCAGTACAGATTTATTTTATTTATCATTTGTTGACCGGGAAAGTCCAACTAGGTTCCACAGAGCCTGTTTTCAGCGGAGGCCCGGGGTGAAATGCTCCAGATGTTCTCCATTTTGTTGTAGTTCACTTCAGCCTGTCACAGTGGAGCCGTGAGATGCTGAAGTGCTTGCACAATGCTGGATATTATTGGTGGTCCTGTACTTGTGCCCTGGGATGCTGACATTTGATAGATTTTACCAATCTGATTAAACTATGTGGATTCTGGGTCACTGACTTCCAGCTGACTTGCCAGATTTTGCTAGCCTGATGGAACTGTATGGATTCTGAATCAATCAGAATTTTTGGAGCCTGAACTCCTCTAGTAACCTTTTTTAAGATGTTGTTTTTTTTTTTCTTTCTTTCTTTGTGGTCCTCTAAGGCAGATGTACTTGGTTAAGTGCTGTGCAAATTTAGCAGTTCTAGACTAACTTGACAAATTTGGAGCATTTTTGACTTAGAGTACCTCAGGACACTTCAGCCCTGGATTTGTTATATGGAGCACTGTGTGGTTGTTCTGTAAGCTGACTAAACTTTAGTAATGGCGGTCTTGTTTTATTTGTCATCTGTTGCTCTTACCTTGTTAAGCTCTGCACTTGCGTATCTGCTTTTGAATTAATATTAATTTCTGCAATATCCTTTTAACTTTTCATACATTATATTGCATACTGCTTCTCTTTGAGTTAATGTAGTGCTTATGAAGTAAGTAAATTATTAAAACTAAAGTTGAAGGTGAATATCTTAACCCACATCAATGTATAATATGGTAATATACCATGGCAGTGTGTGGGTAAGTTATATTTATCCACTGTTCCCTCATGATGGTGTAGTCCCACTGACCAAATTATAGCCTCCTCCCCATTGCAAGTAAACCTGTGACTCACAACCTGCCATAGTGCATTGCTATTATAAAATTACATAATTTAAAAAGGCATAACTTGCTGGACTGCCAGTTAGCTCATAGACAGGACCCAGGAAGTCAGGATTGGTGATCTCACCTCTACTAAGGGGCAGGTCACCAGCAAGGTACCTCAGGTTTCTGTGTTAGACCCCTCTATTTGGTATCTATGTCTTGAAGGAAAAGGCTAATGTCAAGGGCTTTTGGTTGACCAGCTGAGCAGATAACTGCAAACTGGGAGTTATCATAGATTCCCCCAATGACACAAACATATTACAAGAGGGTTTAACACAAACAAATGACTGGTGGCAAAGTCACGGACTAAAACTCAATGCCAAGAAGTGCATTAAAGTGCCTTTTGGGAAAACTGACAGCTAGGCTCCTTACTCCATCGATAAGACACCCCCTAAGAACTGACCAGGTAGTCAGGTATCTGGGAACATATGCAGACAGTAATCTGGTCTTTAACCAACACTTGGCCAAGGCAGTAAGAAAATTCTTCTATGTCAACTAACGTATAAGTAAGGTCATGGCATCCAGGTCCAAGGAAGTCACAGAGCCACTTTATTTGGCCTTTACCAGACCCAACAGTGAATACAATTGCCTCCTTTGCCATGTACCTGACCAGAAATATAGAACAGTTGGAACACTCCTTACAAGGAGAATCAAGAGTATAAACTCATTGTCCTCTACAGGTCGCCTTAAAGTCATATCTCTACACTCTGTTTCCTACAGGTGACTGGGAGGTGATCTATGCCTGGCCTACATCATCCTCAGATCCAGCTTTGATGTATCCTTTGCACATATGCAAAACAAACAGCATCAAAACCACTAGATCTAAGGATTTAAATTTTGCTTGTGACATAAATCAGATATGTTGGCGAGACAGATGTGTCTCAGAGAATCCTCCTGCTCTGGAACAAGCTTCCCATCCATGTGAAAAAGAGTTCATTCCTAACCCTATTTAACTGTAACCTTGACCAATGGATGGGAAATCGGAAATTCTCCCTGGGTCTGGCCTCCATGTCCCTAATAGACAGAGGCAGATAGTAATGTCCAAACTAACACACCTCCCCACATAACCTCTAGAAACTTCCTAACATACCCCCTTCTTAATAAACAGCCATGATACATAGGGACACAATTGGGTTGGATTGCATGGCTAGGCTTATAAAGGCCCTAATAGTTGTTAGCATAGTATATAACTATGAACCTAAGGATATTACCTTTGTAAAACAACATCTTAAACCATGAACATCTTGTCATTGCCGAGTTTGTGCTCAGTTAGAAGTTTGACAAGAGGCAAAATGCATATGTTGTATAAGCAAGTACTAATGAAAGTTGTGATGAGTACATGGAACACAGGTAATCTGTAAGTTGTGTCAGCACTAATAGAGCTGCTGGAGTTCCATTTCATAACTTTTGGATTATACACATGAAAAGATTTTTTCAAGTGTAGCACACCCACAGGTGTAGCTGAAGAGATATTGGTTCCTTCCTACCGGACTCTGGTGACACCCCTATTAGGCCCAAACACACCAAGGTGGCAAGAGGGACAGATTTTATTCTAGATGACACATCCAGTTTAAAAAGGCAATAGCACAAACATAAACAAATTATTTCAACAGTGCACCAGCTGGCAATAAGGCAAGGTGAGAATATGCATGCAATGAAAACATAAATTCACCCTCCACCCCAGAACTCAAAAGAAGAAAGTCTTGACATTCAAAGATGCAAAACGAAGGCAATATCAATGAGCAGTAAAGCTTTATAATGCAGCAATACAAACATGGGGAAAATGCAATGTCATTAAGAAATAAAAGAGTCATAATACAACAATACAGATATGAGAAAATGCACTATCATTGAGCAGCAAAATTCTTGAAGGCAGCAGTACTAACATGAGCAAAATGCAATGTCATTGAACAATGAGGATTTATAATGCAACAATACAAATATGAGAAAATGCAATGTCATTGAGCAGTACTAACACCCTCTACCCCCTTGATCAATTCTAAACAGACCAACTATGAAACACTCTATTACACCCTGCTCACTGGCCAGTGACTATTTAGTCTTTCTGCCGGCATGAAGGGGCCCAAGTTGGAGCTCATATGGATCCCAGTTATTTGTAATCCACAAAGCATTTGGGGGGGAGGGACCACAATCTTATAAAAATATAAAATGATGGCCAGAGCCTTTCACCACTCCATCGAGAGTATCCTAGCGACCAGGTGCCATGGTTCCTCTGATGAGAAAAGTACAAAATCACCTACCAGAACTCTGGTAATCATCTATGGCTTCTCGGTACTAGGCCCAAGGGAATTCCTTTTCTTGCTGAATCATAGCACACATGGAAGTACTGGTTTCAGACTTCTCTCCTGATTCCACAAAATACCATATCCAGAATTACAGCAAGAGACAGACACAATCTGCTACTTCACTTCCCTGTCCCAAAACACTAGAAAAGAAAATCCAGTCATGCTGCAAGGCCCTTTTTTCCTTCAGCTACGTGTTTCAGTCTTCCCTCCTTTAGCTAGTGTTCCAGAATCCTCTTTTACTTTCGAAATTGTCTTTTATATTCCTGAAATGGAGCTGCACTTTGTGGTGTAATGGAAAAGTACAGTCTATTACTTCTACATGAAATACAGTGGGAGCTACACAGGATGGTTAAATTTAGTTTTGTACAGGTGCATGGTGTTTCTTTTTCAAATGGAGTATATATCTGCAAACAGGAAACAACGTTTACATGCATTTTATGTAACATGTAATCAGTCAGATGGAGTGTGTTTTAATTGTGAGGTATGCTGCAGTCCTTAATAGCTTAGTGCAGCAAGAGATGGTAGCTGACAAAATAAATACAAGGAACTGTTAAAGTGGTCTTAGAAGCCACATTAATGGAAATCAAAAGTAAGATAGTTCTTTTTAACTACTTAGTAAAGATTTTAAAAATAACACTGCAATCACCGAGATTTTTAGTGTGGTGTATACATTTTACCTCCCATATGCAATCCTACATTTCTTTATTGGAGATTTTTGGTTTCCATTACATAATATAAAATTACTAGTTTGCTGACTAGCTCACTGTACACTACCATAATGAGCAAATGTGCATTAAAATGTATGGTATTTAGCACACTGAATTAAGACTACGAACTGTTAATGTGCTGCTTTCTGTAGATCAAGCTTTGATTTCCTCAGCCTCCATTTCCCTACTGTGTTACTCTGAGCAAGTTACTTAGCCAGACAGTGCTCTTGGGAAATTGGGTTAGGTTCTTCAGTGGTCTCCTGGAACACATGCCTACTAGCTGCCTATGAGCCTAAAAGTATTATATCACACTTAAAAAACTTTAATAAAAGTGTGTCCAGAAAGGCTGAATAAATTTATGATTTTAAATGATGATATATTTTCTAGCATTTTTTTCTTTTTTTTAAGTGCATGTATATACTTTAAGCTCAAAACAAAGGAAAACAAACTAGGGTATCATCCATGGCTCCAAGTAATGCTAACTAACAGAAGCACGCACTTTTGCTTACAGAATGGAATCACTTCTTCAATCTGATTTTTTTTTTAACTGAGATTTATGCATTTTGTCCTTCAAAAGATATGTTAAACTGAGGCTCCATGTGTCTGAGTTGGTGGTAGCTCAGGTGGATGTAAAATATCCCATGGCACGTATCGAAAAGAGTAAAGTTTCCTGATGCCCTGGTAAAATTTCCCTTAGTAGCCCTAAATACTACCTCGGGTCTCCCCTAAAGAGATGCCACTAACTTAGTGAGACTAACCTTGACAACAAAGAATGAACGAATGAATAAATAACTTGGTTACTGCATGGATGGACACTAAAACTGAGTTACTAGGATTAAATACAGATTTAGAAAAATGTACTACTTATACAATAAATGTACTTCTAATCTCAATATTTCAGTTTAAAGACAAGTCTATATACATAAATATACACATGTATATTTTTTCTCACAGAATTAACTTCCACCAGCCTCAGTCTCCATATATTCTTACTGTCTGTCAATGTGATCTACCTATTGGAAGAGTCACTGCTGACCTCAGTTCTGATCCCATCACACAGCTCTGTCCTACCACCATTGCTTACTGCCAACAGGGATGAGTTCCTGATCTACCCCTTACTGGGTGGGAGTCTTGACCCAGGCAGAACAGAAGCAGGTCCACAATATAGAATAGTTATGTAAGAAATTACCATAACCTTAGATGTCCTTCTCTTCTATGTTGCATCATTCATAACAGTAGGGAGTTGCTGCTTGGAGTGCCAAAGTCTGGCCAGTATACCAAAGTCTTTGTATCAGGAGGGTACATGTGATCTCTTTTACCAGGGTCATAAACCGACGTTAGGTATAAAAGTGATGTCTGCACGTACCCTCATCAGGATTATTTTACCGCATACAGTAGTGCTTCTGAGGTTTGATCAGGAGGTTCCTAAAAAGAGACCCTTAGACTTGCATGTAGGCCAGTCCCAGGGCAGTAGGATGGCTGTGTAGGTTGAGACCAGGGGAGATGATGGCAATGTGCCCACAGGTGATACCTGGGGTAGTTGTCAGAGAGAGACAGGGGGTAGGTGGGTGGGACTGAATACTACAACATAGAAGAGAAGGACATCCAAGGTTATGGTAAGTTCTTACACAACTATTCTATGTCCTTATATTCTCATGTTGCAGTATTCATAACAATAAGGAGAGTACCAGAGCTTTAAGTATGAATATGGGAGGAGGAAGGGGTCCTGTGGTCAAGTAGACCCTGTAGGATAGTCCTGGCAAATCCTGCTCTAGCACGGGAAGCTATGTCCAGCTTGTAGTGTTTGGTGAAGGTGTGTACTGAGGTCCAAGTAGCTGCTTCTAAAATGGAAGAGGAGTCTATGCCTTTGAAAAAGGCAGTAGAGGAAGCAGCTGCTCTGGTAGAATGAGGTTTAATATTACCTTGCAAGGATTTCCCATGGTGGGAGTAACACAAGGAAATGGAATTGGAGATCCATGAGGCAATGGTATGCTTAGAGGCAGCTTTTCCTAGGGCTCTGGGATGGAAGGAAATAAGTAGTTGATCTGACTTCCTCATATCTTTGGTTTTGTCTAAGTAATATTTAAGTTGTGTGTTTACATCCAGGGAATGTAGGTCCTCTCTGAGGCATTTTGTGTATGAGGGTAAAAAACTGGTAGGTTAATGGATTGGTTCAATGAGAGTTCATTAAATATCTTGGGCATGAAGGAAGGGTTGGTTCTGAGGACTAATCTGTCCTTGTGGAAAACAAGGTAGGGAGAGGTGGCCATAAGGCTTGGATCTCTGAGACCCTCCTGGTGGAGGTGAGGGTCACTAGCAGAACTGTTTTCAGTATGCATAGTTTCATTGAAACTGAATGTGCTGGTTCAAAGGGGGGGGGGGCGAGGTTAGCTTTTCTAATACAAAATGTAGGTCCCACGGAGGAGGGATTGGTCTCCATGGGGGGTTGATATGGAGGACTCCCTTCAGAAAAAGTTTGACTTCCAGATTGGATGCCATAGGGGGTGAGATGGGCAGACAGGTGGAAATGGCAGACAAATGGACTTTGATTGAAGAATATGTTAGTCCTGATAGGAGTAGGTCACACAAGTAGGATAGGACCCTTTGCATTGGAGTAGTGAGGGAGTCCTGGTTGTTCTTATGACACCAACTGGGGAATCTGTGCCACTTAGCTACATAGTTTCTCCCAGTGCTAGGTTTTCTGGCCTCCTGCAGAACATTGAGTATGTCCTCTGAATAAAGGTGTCTGTAAAGGATTAGAATCCTATCACCCATAAGGTCAATTTTAGATTTTTCACCTGTGGGTGTAGCAGGGATCCCTTGTTCTGTGTGAGTAGGTCTACATGGTGGGGTAACCTGTGGTGATTACCCTTGGCTAGAGAATGTAAGAGGGAAAACCAATGCTGTCTTGGCCAAAAGGAGGTTACCAGTAGGATTTTTGTTTTGTCCTTCTGAATTTTTAGGAGGACCTTTTGAATTAGAGTGAAGGGGGGAAGGAGTACAGGTACATCCCCCCATGAGAAGGGGAAGGCATCCACTTTCCAAGCTTGTGGATGTGGGCTCCTTGTGCAGAAGTTGGGCATCTGCCTGTTGAGTGGGGAGGCAAATAGGTCTGCTTGTGGAATACCCCACCTGTGTATCAGGTCCAAGAAAACCTCTCTCTGAAACATCCATTTGTGAGAGGAGGTGGAGGTTTTGCTGAGTGCATCTGCCATAACATTCTCTGCTGAGGGGATATACATGGCTAATAAGTGGACCCTGAGAGAAGCGGCTAGGTTCCATATCTGGATGGCCAGGCTGCATAGTGGGCAGGACCTGGTCCCCCCTTGCTTTTGTACCACAGGACAGTCATGTTGTCTGTGATTACTTTTAGGGTTCCTGGCAGGATAGAGGGCTTGAATGTTAGAAGGGCTAACAGCAGTGCCCTCATTTCCTTGATGTTGATGTGGTCCTTTTTCCTTAGAGTAGACCGTTTCCCTTGTACTGGGAGGTGCTGTTGGTTTGTTTGTAACACTGCACCCCAGCCCAGATTTGAAGCATCTGAGGAGAGCTGTTGTGGGACTGGAATTTGAAGGCTGTTCCCGGGGTTTGTGTGCATTGCAGAGATCCACCACTGGATCTTCTTTTTTAGGCACAGGAGAAGTGGAAGTGGAGAGTCCAATGGTTGGGTGTATTGGGTCCATAGGTTTTTTAACACCCATTGAATTTTGCGCATGTGAAGTCTTGCCAGAGGCAGCATGGGTATGAGGGATGCCATGTGACCTAACACCCTCAGGAATTCCTGAGCTGTCAAGAGCGTGTTGGGTAAGGATCTGACCTTTGGTCTGGGAAGAAGGCTTTCATGCAGTTTGTGAGGATTCTGCACCCCAGGAAAATCAAGTCCTGTGAGAGGATCAAATAAGATTTTTCAACATTTAGCATGAACCCCAAAAGAGTGAAAGTGTTCGACACCTGTTGTAAATGATGAAGTAGGAGTTGGTGGTCTTGATGAAGGATAAGCAGGTCATCCAGGTATGGGCATATTTGTATAGCCTGGGTCCTGCAATGAGCTATAAAGGGGGCTAGACACTTTGTAAACACTCTAGGGGCAGTGGAGAGACCAAAAGGCAATGCAGAGAATTGAAAATGACAGGAGCCTACAGAAAATCTGAGGTATTTCCTGTAATCTGGATGAATGAGGATGTGGAGGTAGGCATCCTTGAGGTCTAGTGCTACCATGAATGCTTGGGAGGAGATCAGAGGAAAGAGAAGTGGTAAGGTGATCATTTTGAAGCTGGGAACGTGGAGGAAGAGGTTTAGAAAGGATAGATCTAGGATATGTCTCCAAAGACCCTCTTTCCTTGGTACTAGAAACATTCTGGAATAAAAACCTGTGTTTCTTTGAGGGGTGGGCACTGGTTCTATGGTGCCTTGCTTTAAAAGTTGATGAATGGTGGGTGGGAACATGTGGATTTGGTTTTTTGGCAGTTGGGGGATACCTTGGAAAGGTGGGGTCATCTACCAAGTCATGTAATATCCTCTCTGGATGATGGAGAGGACCCACTGTTTTGCTGTTAGTCTCTACCAGGAGGGCAGGGAGAGGGTGAGGGGAAGGGATAAGGGTGTTGCTGGATACAAGGGTGGTGAGTCACAGTGGAGGAGGCCTGGGTTGGTCAGGCTGGCTCCGAAAGGATGTGGTGGAGGAGCTGGAGGGAAATCTATGGGTAGAAGTCTTCCTCGGCTGTCTACGTCCCTTTGATTGTGGCACTGAATGAAAGGATTGCCTTCTAACAAAGGAGGGCTTCTGAGGGTAATTCCTATGATATCTAGGAATAGGGGATACAAGAAGGTGTTTGAGGTTCTCTAATTCTTTACCTTTCTCTTGGAGGGATTTGAGAAGCTCAGCAGAAGCTTGCCTGAAAAGGGCTTTATTGTCTAAGGGTGCATCCAGTAGTTTGGTTTGAAGATCCATGGGGAGGGGCTGAAGCCTTACCCAGGAGTAACATTGTAGTACTGATCCAAAAGCTGCAGCTTTGGATGAAGCTTCCGTAGCATCTTAAATGCATTTAATAGAGTGCCTGGTCACTTGGATGCTGTGGGGAGGAGTGAATTTAATTTTGCTCTGACAGGTGTGTCCTGATCCTCAGACAGAAGGGTAGAGGCTTTAGAAATGGTATCTAGAACATACCCTGCCATGTGTGTTTGGCAGTTCAAGGCCCTAATGGCCAGAGTGGGGGCAGTATATACCTTTTTTCCTGTCTTGTCCATAAATTTACTGTCTTTATCAGTTGGGTAAAGAGCAGTAGAAGGTAGCTGTCTAGAAGTTTTATCTGCAGAAACAGCTACAACAGCTGGGTCTGCTGGGGGGTTCCTGAAAAGAAACTGAGTGTCTTGGGGGATGCTATAAAATCAATCATGTTGTTTGCCTGCTGGGGGTTGAGAGTCTGGACACTGATGCAGCAAGGAAGGTATCCTGAAAAGCAGATAGTAAGGGAGGCACAGCTGAGGGAGAAGGTTGCTCAATTTGCAAAAGGTCAAAGTACCTTTTCTTGGAGTCTTAAACCAAAGAGGCCTGCCACTTAAAATGTTCCCTCATGAGGGAGATAGTATCCCCAAAGGTGAATTCTTCTCCTGGGGATTCAGGATACATAGAGTCCTCCTCCTCAGGTGTAATGAATTCCTTGGGGAATTCAATTTGTGTTTCATAAGAGAAGGACTCCTCAGAAGAGGAGTAGTCTTCCTCAGACACATGGAGGGGTGGTTGAGGCGTGAGAGTAGGGGGAATTGTGTTTGTACGGCCTGAAAGGCCTTGAACAGGCTTTGAGAAAATGATTCCCAACCAGGCATCAATGGTGGCTCAGAGTGCTTGTTTTTTTTGCTTCCTTTTCAAGGGAGTTGTAAGAGCAGTCAGAAGGGAAGCGGACGTCAGCCTAGCATGAATTGGAGGAGCAGGGGCTTCCGAAAATGCGAGCCATGGTTCCCCTCCACAATCAGACTCTGATGGCTGAATTACCTCAGCAGACGTACCTTCGGTTTCCCGCACCCTGGCTTCCGCTAAGGTTCCCGGGCCTGCTTTGGTAACAGTCATCTGAATGGACTCTGGGTCTTCAATTGCCTCTAGATACTGCTCGGACGCCTGAGGCGCAGCCTGGGAATCCAGCCTAACTTTTTTTGCCTTCTTCCTAGGTGGCTTGTCGGATGGGCCTAATCCTCCCTCCATGCCTAATGCCAAGCGCCGGAGTCTTTGGTTCTCTAGATATAGTTTCAAAGCTGCTAATCGGCTATGGAGAGTCTTGGGGATGAACGACTTACTATTTGGACAGGATGTATGGGCGTGAGCCTCGCCTAGACAAAAAACACACTTATCGTGTGTCTCCTTGTGAGGAATTTGTCTCCCACAAGCACAGTTCCCTTTTCCAGCTGACATGCAAGTCTAAATAGTAAGCAAATTAAGCAAGAAAACCCCACGGGGCACTTATCTGTAATGGTCAAAGGTGGTCATCTGGTCGTTAACGATCTGGAATTCGGTCTAAAGTAACGTGATACAGAAGTGGAACTGGCAAACAGGCGTCTGATGATCATTGCGGCAGAAAACTTCTGATGAGAGTACGTGCGGACGTCACTTTTATACCTAACATCGGTTTATGGCCCTGGTAAAAGACGTCACATGGACCATCCTGATACAAAGACACTGGTATACTGGCTGGACGGGGGGAGCTGCAAGCAGCAACTCCTTACTGTTATGAATATTGCAACATGAGAATAGAAGGACATTGCATGTTATGGACACTTCCTTTTTCATGGGTCTTTCCCTTGCCTAGGTGGAGTCTGGTCTAGGAGACTGTGGAGGATGAACTTCATCCCAGCAGCAAAGAAATGTTGTAGCCTGGGAACAGATGTCACATTGCCTTAGTGGCTGACAAGCTGCTACGGAGACCCTAAACCCTAACTCCACTGTGCATGCTAGCAGTAGTCCAAGGGGATGGCATGCAATAGACCTTAGTGATGCATGACCATGCTTCTGCATCTCAAATCATCATGCCCTCCTTATAGGCTGCAGCCTCTAGGAGATTTCCTCTGTTTACCATAAATTCAACCACGAGGGCTGTGCTTTGAGCACATGCCACACTCCTCCCCTAAAGTGCGGTGAGCAGGCAAAGTTTCATCTTTACTCTAGTCCCTCCAACCCAGTTACTTCAGGTATCCGGGCAGCTAATCAAGCTTGGGACCCATGGACTGTATTTAGGGCTTTATCCCTCTACACCAATACAGCTGGAAGACAGCATGTTAAAACAACTGATGAAAAAAAAATAGAATTACATAATTCTAGAAAATTACAAGGCAAATGGATCCTGTCATTTACTCTTTGCAAGTACCTATCCTTAGATTTTACCTCCTGTTTCAAGGAGCCCTACAGCAGTCATGTAGAGGATGAATCTGTGAATACCTATTAGGTTGTTGAACTCCTTTTTTAAGGAAGACAGTGTGTCATATTGCATGATCTGGAGTTTGTTTCAGGGAAGGGGTAGCTTCTCTATGGAAAATGTGTCTCTCCACTGTGATTTGTTTAGTTTCTGAAGCAGGTTCAGATCTGTGGTCTTGATGTTCGCTGGACTGCTAGATTTGTGGAAATGCAATAAGTTTTGGACAGCCGAATCCTCTAATGGCATGGGTTACTGGCTGTTCGCCCAGCATATGATGCCTAATATGCCTGAAGGAGGTAATTTTTGATACTGTACAGGAATATTACTAACATTCAGTAAAGGCAGGACTGTAACAAAATGGTAACTACGCTACTTATACAGACGTTATGTTAAACAATAAGTCTGCCATCAAAGATAAAAGTAGGGGTGAAGATTAATATTCAGTAGTTTCTACGTCAGATGGTTTGGGCAGAATTCATGTAAATGTGGAAATATTGAATACCTTCATAATACCAAACAATTAACTACTAACTCGCATCTCCACTGCATCCTGCATTAAGGTACATAAAGGTGCTGTAGAAAACTTAGTGTTACTTGCAATGGGATTTTTTTCAACCTGTGAGAGCTACCAAGTACTGCTTGTATTACTAATTATGAAAGTAGACATACTTTTTTTCTTTAAATACTTCAAAACAAACATCCAGAAATTAATTGTTTTTACTAACATTAAAGTTCACATTTAGCTGCCAAGAGTGCTACTGGTACGGATGCAATTTGTCTACCTTAAATTATTATTATAATGATATGGAAAGTTATCTGTGAAACTGGAAATTTACAGGAATTTTATGCAGTATAAAATGGTATAAATGCTTGGCACTTCCTAACTATAAATTCTGACATTAACAGTCATTAAAATCATTACAATTAAAATGATCAGCTTCCCTTAGCAATTCATTTAGTTCCTAAGGGAAAACAGAAACTTCAGCAGACACAGTAGTAAGACTTTGCATAGTATGTCTACAGTTTGCTTAACAATACTGACACCCAGAATTTTGAACAAAATTAACAATGAACCACGGAAGACAGAATATGAAGGCAGTCTAGTGTTCACTGCATACTATATCCAGAAAAATGCATCGTTCTACACTGACAAACATCCGCTTTCCTTTCCTCAGAACCCTGATTAATCCATTTTCTAGCGAAGGACAAAAAATGGCACTGCAACTCATGCTGCAACACTGGACTGACTCCAATTTGCTCACCACTCAGTCATGGTAGTGACACCATCACATTGTCAATGTCAGTGACAGCATGAAATGATGACATGATAGCTGGCAAGGGGGGGTAAACTGAACTCTAAGAAACTGGAATTTAATGGAGCCACTAAGAATTTCATGGCACCCAGTTATTTTAAGTTTAAAATTTGTATTTTCTGACAAATACTGAACACTTGAGAGGTATGCCTAGGAGTACCACAAAAGTGCATATGTATCCTTTCATAGGTTCATAGGTTAGTAGTAAGCTAACTGCCCTTGTGAGCCATTTTAAGTCTAGCCAATTATCCCTTGTGAGACTCAAACCCTGCACCTTGTGTTTGTAAGGCAAACACCTTAACCATTAGGCCACCCTCCCAACCCCTGCTTTTTTTCTTTCTTTCTTTCTTTTTTTTAAATGTTAGTCCAAATTGCTAGGGAGGGTTTTAAAGGCATATTTGGGTTTGTGGTGATCACAACCTAGTCTTAATAAACCAAGCTGGATGCAGCTTGGCAAATAAGCACTTGACAAAAAATGACTCAGCCCTCTGAAGATAATGGGAAGCACTGGGAAGCCTACAGCAATGTTGAAGAAAATAACCAATGGGCTTCCTTGCTGACAAACACATCACAGAACAAAACCATTGTGGAATATAAACTGTCCTGGACATGAAATGCCTTGCTTTGTTCAATGTGAAGCAGGGGGGTTGGCATAATGGTTAAGGTGCAAGGTTTTATTCTCAACTAAGATAAATGGCTAGGCATAAAATGACCTGCAAAAGCAGTTAACCTAGTACTGTACTATTAACCTATGAACTATAATATGTTCACTGTAGTAATAAAACATTAAAAAAAACTATAATAATACTGAAATGACAACAAAGTACCAATGCTGCAATTAAAAAATCTTTTTCTTTAATTTTGAAGCCCATGCCACTGGTTTATCTTAAACAGAAAACAGCAATGCTAAATTAAGCTAAGAAGTAAAAGTGCACAATGAGTGAATCACAGGCCTCAAAAGCAATGTTGTTTAGATTACCCATTTACCTTTAAAGCAGTCGTGAGTCACAACCACAAATTCACATTAGTTCAAACTCCGTCAGTGAGCAAAGAGTGCAGTAACTCTGTACCAGGTCCATATTTAGAACTAATGCAGGTCATATGTGAGCAAAGTACACAGTCTAAAAGCTGGTGAGTTGTAGCTATAGCATGTAACGCTCTCTGCTGGAGGTGAGATTTAGCTTTTTCATTTGACCATAATAAGTGACAAGGTTATATTAAAGTCTGTCTTTGATTGATGCTTTAAGTACAGTTACTGTCTGTACACACAAACAACAGTAATTCTTAAATAATGAAAAACTGCTATTTAAACCGACTAAAATGATGCAACACAATTATTCTTGACTATGCTGCCACTACACAGGTCTGATAAGCTGCATGGGTGTCAGACATGTATGTCAAGCGGGGGGTGGGCAGTAGAGGTCATAGTTGGTGCTCTCATCTGGGTAGAACTAGTATGAAGTTCACCATTAACTCACAGTGAAGGACAAAAGCTGTCAGGGACTGAGCTAGTAAAACTTAAGCACCTGGCACCAGAAACCTTCCCATACTGTAAACTCCTCCCCTGTGCCCATAATGTGTTACTTGACCACTTTCTCTTCATAACTTTTCAAGTCTATATTGTGGCAGAAGATGCTGCTGAACCCCCCCCCCCCCTCAGAAATCACTTTCAGTTTCTTCTTCATTGAGGCAGGAGATAGAGGGGAGCTCTGTGAATGATGATGCACATGATCGTTCAGCTCTAGCATTACAGCAAGTACATAACTTTTATATCTAAAGTGAGCAGTTGCATCCTCATTAACTAATAGGACAGACTCCTTAACTTGCCCTTCTCGATGGTATGTTACAGAACATGTCCCTTAATGACCGCAGCCATGCAGGGTAAATGAGATCCCAGATCACATCCAACTTGTGCCTCCAAAAGTATTCAGAGAAGCCCACAGAGCTTCTACACAAGTATCCTCCATGGATGCATTCCTGAAAAAGGCATGAGAGGTGGCCAGCATGGCTTGCTATAACTCAAATAGCAAACTTTTAATGCCACTACAAACCATCTAGACAAAGTAACTTTCAATATCTTTGAAGACAATGACTTCATGGAGAACAATATAAACAATTTGGGAGTTTTTTCTAATTAACTTAGCGGTACGGAAACCATGAGAAATGAGCTTTTCATCAAAAGGGGAGAAAAACAAAAGCTGTGCTCAGTGCACTGCCACTGTTGGGACTCACTATACAATGCGTTGTCTTCACAAGAGCTGTTTTCCCCTATAAGGGATCTGCAAACTCTAAATAACCACAGAAATCCAGGACTGAGGTTCAAATAATGTGCTCCAAGTGCAAATAAACACACCTTGAGCTGCAGTACACCCCTGACCAAATAACCAGGCATTTCCCCATTCCTTAGTAAAAAGTCCATCTAAATACCATCCTGAACAAAAAGAACTCCAAGCAGCTATGTCAACCCTGCTCCCCCACCCAGAATCACTCATGTTGAAACCATGGACTAGCATTTCCTGACAACTTCTGTAGATGACTTGATTGAGATGGGTATCTCGAGACACTTAAAAATAGCTTCATGCTGTCTAATGATCATCTACTACTCAGCATAACAAAGAGTGAGAGAGATGTCCATATATAATGTTCTTGGAGGCAAAATTCTCACACCCAGTAAACTCAGACACCAGTACAGTACAGCAGTACACCATATATCATACTTCGCCAAGGTTATTAAAATGCACATAACCCTTCATATGGTGAGGTTCTGAGCTTATCTAAACCACAGATATCTCCAAAACACAACAGAGGCACAAAGAACACTCAGCAAGTTAAGCCTACCACCTCACATATCACAAGGAGTCCCAAAAGTCACAGATCATGAGCCCATAAGGCAGATATCTACACAACCAAACATTCAAGTTTTAGGGAAATTTATTGTAAGACATAAGACACTGTACCTCTTACCAAGGCTGAGCAAGGAAAGAATGATGATTAGTTGCTTGCTTGTTGCCAGGATCCATCAGATCGCACACGCACTCAAGTCCTTGAAAAACATGCACTGGTATGACTCTGTCATAATACATGTGTTTGTCAATGACCTGAGATGTACAACCCTTGACTATATGAAGAGAGACATGCTGGAACTCCCAAACTATGTAACCCAGACAGATATGAGCCTGGTACTGAGCAACATTCTACCTTCTCCAAGGATTATGAAGCAATATGACCAAAAAATAATTGTCTTCAATAACTGGCAAAATTTTTGAAGTCATTCAAAGGAGATCCAAAATATGTCAGCTTGGGAGGAAATGATTGACAGGCCATGCTGCTTCACCTGAGATGGCCTGCACCCGTCCCCTCTAGGGTTTCAATTATTGGCAATGATATTGCCCACCCCTACAGTGCCTTTTTTAAACAATGCCAACCTGATAAACCTACCAACATAATGAAGCAAGCAAAGGACAATATGAAGGTGTTACTAATCAATGATAGGAACCTAAACAACAAACTTCATTCCCTACAAGCCTTCCTCACCCTGCAGGACATAGACATCTGTGTTATGACTGAGACGTAGTTTAAAATGGGGGAGCATTCTGGCTGTGAACGTCTATAATGCTTTCCCCATGTTTACACCACCTACTACACAGGTGGGGAAAAAAGGTAGAGGTGTCTCTCAATCTTCATCCAGAAAAGGCTCACATCAAGGCTGGTAAAGCAGTATGATGCACTAGAGCTTCATGTCCACATAACCATCAGAAAGGTCCTATATTATACTTTAGCAAGCTACAGAACTTCCTCTATGACCAAAGAAAGCCACAACACCTACCTTCATGAACTAGAATAACTCAGTATTAAACCCAATACAGCTTTCTAAGTGACCTAAACTATCTAATTATAGACTGGGAAACTACACCACCACTAGTACAGAAGCACAGAGATTTCTGCACCTTGTTAATGCAAACGCCCTGGATCAATTACAGTACCCACTAGGAGGAACAACACTGGGGATCTTATCCTTACTAATATGGAGGCATCTTGCACTATTCCTTGTGTCTCCATCATTTGATGGCTTTATGGGCAAACCTATCTTCCTCAAAAATGAAACGGAAGACAGAAACCCCTTCCACCCACGGTACCATTAGGAGTAAGCCGTTTGTCTTAGAAATTTCTAAGTGACACACAGGGAAGCTTCAAATCCTCAACAAACTGTGTTTTTTTTTTTGTTTTTTTTTTTTTTAGCTCTGTGGATCCTGTTTTGGCATCCTGCAAACTACTACAGCAGCAGAAGAGAGAAATAGAGACTTTGATTGACTATAAGTACCTCCATTTGCCTTTTTTTGCCTAAAATTGCTTACTACACTTTAAACTAGCTGTTTTTCAAGTTACTGCATTTACTGATACTGCAATTTTGCTATTCTTGTTAAGATTGCTTACTGCACTTTTATTTTAGTCATTTTATAAGTTATTTCTACTGTATTTACTGTTGTAGGCTACACACTCAAGTGCGCTAGCCTTTTCTGTGCTTTAAAAGTGTTTTTACTGCTGTTTAAATTGTCTTTCTGACTATTTTCAAAAAAACAAACAAAAAAATCTAGCTGTTTGCTTGTTTCCTGCCATTTTCTCTTGGTAGAATAGTCCAGATTTCAGATTTGCTGATTTCAGTACAGTATTTGAGTTTCTGAGTTGTCCAGACCTTGCTGCTCATCAGTGGGAGTGGTAAGCATTGAGCAGCCTATCTATCACTAGAGGAGTGGTTTTCAGCTCTGAAATTGTACCTTACTGGCAGTTTTGGGCTGCTTTCTTTCCTTTTTAACTTTCTGCCTTAAAAACCTGTGTTTGCACGATGAGCAGCGCCGCTAAGCTAGGGTAAACCAATACCAGTGCCAGAAAGTCTACTCTTCAAATTTTTCCTTAGATCTTGCTAGTCTTCATCTTTTTGCTCTCAAACTAGACTATTTAAGTCCAGTATTTGCTCAGAACTTCTTATAGCATTTACCGTGGCATATATACTGTTACCAGCACTAAAACTTTCCATATAGGAAAGTACAAAACAGCTTCAGTACTTAATAAATTGAGCACCGATCCAGGCATGTCTAAAGGACAGTTCCCTGTGCTTTCTCTTGTTAACCTGGTGAACTTGGGCATCATGAGGCAATGTAGCAATTGCCTCATGTACACAGACAACCCTCTCCTCTTACCACCCAACACTATGACTTGTGAGAGATGCACATATATTGCCAAATTGGGAGCCAAGCACTCTCCAGCAAAGACTGGATTAGCCAGTCAAGAGGAGGTTAACACCTGCATCACACCACATGGAACACAGCCCTCCAAAACACACACCACCACAACCCTCACATAGTACAACAAAAACACACACACCCCTTTCGCGGAGGCTCTCAACAAAAATCTGCCTAAACAACAGAGAACTCAGAGGCAGAAACGCAAGTAACCGTCACATCCCAACACAAACCAAGAGACACATAGCTCACATAAACAGTGTTCCACTCAACCATAGCCCCTAAGGCAAAACAGCTTACCCAATACACTAGTCATAGGTGACTCAATAAGTAAGGCACACTGATGTCCCACTCAATAGGCTGAATAAGGAGAAGGTTACGGTCAGCTGCCTGTTGGGTGCCAGGATCTGCCACATAACTCGTGCACTTAGGTCACTCCACAACAGGTACAAATATGACTCTGCCATTGTTCATGTTGGTGTGAACAACCTGAGATGCACCTCCCTGGACTACATGAAAAGAGACATGGAGGAGCTCTCGGATCGTATAGCCCAGGCAGGTATGACCCTAGCCCTGAGTAGCATCCTACTGTCACCCAGAATTATACCACAGTACAAGCAAAAAATGATTGACTTCAACAACTGGCTAAGTTTCTGGTGTCATTCTAAGGGGATGCAGTATCTGTCTGCCTGGGATGACATGATCGACAGACCTCGATGCTTTGCCAGAGATGGCCTGCACCTTTCACTCATGGGATTCTGGATACTGACCAAGGCTCTTGCCACCCCTATAGTGCCTTTTTTAGGTAATGTCCTGGAGACAAAATTACCACCATAACAGATACAAGCAAATGTAATCTGAGGGTTATGCTACTCAATGCTAGAAGTCTAAATCTCAAAATGCGCTCACTTGAAGCACTCCTTAAAATGGAAAACATTGACATCTGTGCAGTAACAGAGACCTGGTTCAAGGCTCCAGAGAGCACCCCAGCACTTCCAGGATATAATTCATACCAAATCTTTCGGCCCCAAAACCTGGACCGAAGCCCTAAAGGCAGTGGTGTCTCCATATTCATAAAGGATATGCACACCTACAGAATAGTAGCCCAAAATAACGCATCTGAAATACTTCAGGTACAACTAACACTGGGTAAAACTGCCATCCAGGTTGTAACCTGCTATAGATCCCCCACCATGTCCCAAGACTCCCACTCCACATTCCTAAACACACTGGAAAATATTAAGGTACAACCCAATACCCTTATACTGGGAGACTTTAACTACCCCTCCATTAACTGGGAAAATTACTCATGTATCAATGCACTTGATCAACGTTTTCTGGAATTCATTAATTCCAACGCCCTGGACCAACTCATTCTTACCTCCACTAGCGGAAGAAGCATCCTTGACCTGGTCATTACTAACATGGGAGATCGTTGCTCTACACCAGAAATCAACTCCTCCCTGGTCAGATCTGACCACAAGCTAATAACTATGGATATCCACATCCCACACTCACCCCCCCCCCCCCGTAAAGGAAACCACCGTAAAAAACTTCTCCAAAGCCAATTTTGGGTTTCTAAATACAGAGGTGGCAAAGTTCATGTTGCACATGCAAATGGAAAATAGGTGCATGACTGCTGAATCATACACCAATGCACTGTATGAGCACATATACAAGTGCATGGAATGGGCCATACCAAACAGAACCAAGAAGCTCTCCTCCAAAAAAAGGAAGCCAATCTGGTCGACCCCTGCCATAAACAGGCTCTACAATAAAAGGAAGAAACTGTTGCAGAAAAGGGTGAAGTCACAAGACTGGAAAAACTCCCTAGCTAACCTCAGCAAAAACTGAGATCCCTCATCAAATCCTCTAAAGCTAGCTATGAAAACAATATTGCTGCAGATACTAAGGACAACCACAAGGCATTCTATAGTTATGTCAAGAATTTACAGGGCAATACTCAGATCTGCTCTGAGCTACAGCACAATGACAACACTTATACTGAGCCAACTGATATTGCCAATATATTGGCTGACAGGTTCAGTGCGAACTTTACCCCCTAAAGGGCCAATCACAATACCTGAAGAATGCCAAGTCCCTAATATCACAGCTGCACAGGTAAAAACTGCACTGTCCAAAGCCAAGAATACAGCTTCCATGGGACCCGATAGTATCCTTGGCTGTGTTCTACATGAATTATAAAGTGAACTGGCACCACACCTGAGTGTCCTGTTCAATCACAGCCTCACTTTAGGCTTTGTCCCTTCAGAATGGCACACTGCAACAGTCATTCCACTTCACAAAGTGGGGCAACTACTGACCCCAGGAACTACCGCCCCATTAGCCTAACAAGTCTGATATGTATGGCTATGGAACGCATCATCACGGACTTTATAAATAGGAATACAGGGAATCTCCAAACTCTGGCCTCCATGCAGTTTGGGTTTGTGAAAGGTAGATCATGCCTGCTCAACCTGGTAGACTTCTTCGACTCTGTCACCAGAGCTGTGGATGAAGGCAAAGTAGTTCACACAGCCTACCTCGATCTTGTCAAGATCTTCGACACCAACCCTCACTCAGGAATCATAGATAGACTCATTAAACTAGTCATAAACCCCTACATCATAAGATGGGTTACCAACTGGCTCGCTGATTGAACCCACACTGTCAAAGTAGCGGACTCCAAATCTGTCTACCGACCAGTTACAAGTGGAGTCCCACAGGGATCAGTCCTAGGTCCTCTCCTGTTTGGCATCTACTTCTCTGAAGTTCAAGCCAATACTAATGGACTATGGCTGACCAAGTTCACCGATGATTGCAAACTGGGGAGCCATTACTGATTCACCAACTGATTTATACATTCTACAAAAAGGCCTCACTGAGACCAATGATTGGTGCCAGAACCATGGCCTAAACCTCAATGCCAAAAAGCGCATTGTCACCCCCTTTGGGAAAAACTCAGTACCCATGAACTATCACACCGGTGGTAGTCCACTAAACACCAAAGGTGTGATAAGAGATCTGGGGACACAGGTTGACAGCAACCTCTCCTTTGATGACCACATTGCCACAGTGGTCAGAAAGTCCTTCTATGTGGCACATCTCATTACAAAAGGTTTTTCCTCCAGAAAGAAAGAGGTCATAATCCCCCTCTACTCGTCCCTCATTAGACCTATTATAGAATACAATGCCCCATTTGACACGTACCTCACTAGACACCTACAACAACTGGAAAGGCCACAAAAATACCTCACTAAGAGGATCTGAGGCCTTAACACATGCACTATATGGACAGACAAAAAAACTCCAGCTATACTCTGTCTCATATCGCTTTCTTAGAGGCGATCTCTGCTTGACCTACAGAGCCATGTCTGACCCAGAGTTGTTAGATATGCTACATCTAAAGAAATCTCAATCCCTCCCATGCCACACGCTCCAGAGACCTCAACCTCATTACCACAATAAACAGAACATGCTGGAGGGACAGGTTCCCAACCCAGAGACTCCTCATACTTTGGAACAAACTTCATATCCACGTCAAGCAGAGCACTTCACTAGCCCTCTTCAAGAGAAATCTTAATGAGTGAATTAGCAATAGAAAGTTCACCTCGGGGATCAGTTCAATGGCCTTGCTTGATAGGTACACTGGGAACTAACATCGGGAAGCACGATGTCAGGGAATCTTTTTGGGCTGGGCTTATATAGGCTCCAGGGCCGTTAGCCTAGTACACACCTATGAACTTTGCTGAATACATAGAAACATACACCACCACACAATAAACCAGCTTGTAACTACCACATAGATGCAGCTTTACCCTGTAAGAAAAAGTGCAAGGCAAACCCCAGAAACAATCCCCTTGGTGGAACCATAATATCAAGGAGCTTTACAATAAATGGGAGAGAATTTTGACCAAAAGTATGAGTAGTAATTTCAAGAATGGTAAAGCCCTCATCACTGAAACAAACAAATGCCTCTGGAGCTTAATATAATTCATCAAAGCCAAGTTTCAGGCTAAAAGAACTGCCCAAGCCAAACATAATCACATGGCCTTTTTAAGTTTTGCTTGTAATCTCAGAATCAATGCAGCAATGCACTGAACTCATTGTGAACAGCGTTACCTACAATAACTTCAGCTCAAACATTACGTCCATCTCCCTGCTGTCTATCCCACAAGACATACATAAAACCGACTTGACTCCAGCTATCAAACAAAAAAAAAAAGTCCTGAAAGTGCTATCAAAACCTAAAAATACTGCATTGATGGGTCCTGACAATATTCCTGGATGCATTTTAAATAGTATAAAACACAATTTAGCAACCCCTCCACCACTGTTCAACCTCAACCTCCACACAATTTTGTACCAAATGAATTGAGAACAGCTACTATCATTCTCCTGCATAAGGGAGGACCTTCCACAGACCCATACAATTACAGACTCATAAGTCTGACCACTCTCATACGCAAAGCCAAGGAAAGACTTATCATGGAACTAATCAATAAGAACATGATGAACCTCCAGACACTGGACTCATTTCAGTATGGATTCATAAAGAGCAGGTCATGCTTACTCAACCTTGTGGGCTTCTTTAAAAAGGTCACCAAAGCAAGGGATGGAGGTAAAATGGTACATATCTCAACCTGGCCAAGACTTTTGACACAATCACCTACTTCAGCATACCAGAAAAGCTAAATAAACTTGGAATAAATCCCTACATCATCATCATCATCTTCTGGATTGTCAACTCACTTACAGGTAGGATGCAGGAAATCAAAATGGAGACGCTACCTCTATAAACAGAGCAATCACTAGTGGAGTCCCCCAGGGTTCAGTGCTTGGACATCTCCTGCTTGGCATCTACTATTTTAGATCTATGTATATTAGATCTATGAAGTAAAAGACAATACCAAAATACTCTGGCTGACTAAGTTTGCAGATGACTGCAAACTAAGAGCAGATACTGGATACCCAAATGACTTGGCCATCCTTCATGGTTTGTCCCAAACAAATAACTGGTGCCAGAATCATTGACTGAAACTAAATGCCAAAAAATTCATTTTTTTACAAAAAACACCTTTATTAAATTATCACATATAACATAGCCAGTCTTACCAATCTTACATTTATACAAATGAAAAACAAACATTGACACCGATTTATTTGCAAATATCATGCATCATAGACATCAGTGAAACAACTGTAGTTGCAAACATTATACATCACTTGTAATCTAACTAGTCATTGTCATTTAAGCATTATACAGGTCATTTAAATCCTGCCTTCTTTTAAACCTTGTTCCTTTTCTGCATATATTGTTCACAGAATTTCCATTTTTTCCTGTGTAGTTTGCTCCTTACCTTTTCTAAAGATTCCAATTGCAGTTGTTTTACCTCTGCTACTATAATCAGTACTTCTGGTAAAGTTGGGTTAGACTTTGATTTCCATTTTCTAGTAATTTTTTTGGGCAGCCACCTTAATTAGACTCAGTAAGGCTTCACTATGTCTGAATTCTGATTCTGTATCATAGCTCAAAAAATAATCTCCCCAGTCAATCCAATCTGCTTACCCAGCAGTCCTGACAAAGTGGTCCGCAAGGAATGTTTAAAGTCTACCAACTTATTACACACTCAAAAAATATGTTCTCAACTGCCTCTTTCTTCCCCACCACACCTCCAACATTTGCTATCCATCTGACTAAAAATTCTTTGGGAGTCTACTTGGGGTACACAAATACCTATATAAACACTTTCAGGCAAAGATCCTAAATCTTCTAGACTTTGCTGCATATTTGGGAGATATACATATATCCCCACATTGTCTCTCTGTGTATTGGTTATCCAATCTCTCTTCCAAATTCTTTCTAAGCTTCACTGATTGATTCCTATAATTATCATGCAATATTTTATGTGCTCTACTGATTATTCCTTTTTTTAATGGAATCTTCTGTTCTAGATTCTATTAAAAACTCTACCAGTGGTGGTCTTTCGTTTAAGACCCCCCTATTTCTTTCTCTTTGCCTATACTCTGATATCAACCACTGATAAGGAAGGCAACCTCTAACCTGCATTTCAAATAAATTATTGGCATCTTCCCATTCTGTTACCTTTCCCTTTCTAGTTATTTGCTCCCAATACCTTGATTCTTTTGCCAGTTTTCTCCAATAAATTTCAGCCCCCTCTTGCCTACTGTCTTTATACCTAACTGCAGTCATCCCTATCAGCAGAATCTATTTTCTCCATATCTGTGTTGGTTTAGTTCTTAAAATACTCCCGGCCCAAAAAATGCATTATTGTGTCTTTTGGGAAGTTGTCTACATTGCCAATACATCATTGAGAGTGGACCCAGTTTTTCAGGATTTAAGAACTTATGTGGACAGCGACAACAAGTGTCCACTGTTAAAAGAAAGTCCTTTTGTATTGCACAGTTTATAAACAAAGAGATTGCATCTAGATGTAAAGATGCCACCGCCCCCCTTTACTCAGCCCTCATTAGGCCAGTCATTGAGTATGATTCTGTCCAGACACAAGCAAAAACTGAAATGCCTGCAGAAATACCTTACTAAAAGGATACAAGAACTAAACAATAGGTCTTACATGGACTTCCTCAAAGCCATGTCACTATACTCAATATCTTACACAATGCCAAGAGGTGATCTGTGTCTGGCATTCAAAGCTTCTTCCAGCCCAATACTGATGGACCTACTGCACATCAGCAAGTCACATGGCATCAGAAATATTCACTCCAGGGATTTAAACCTCTTCTGCAACATAAAAAGCATGGTTTGGAGGGACAGGTATATCTTGCAGAGGATACCACTGTTCTGGAACAGACTCCCCCTGTCTACTTTAAGCAAAGCTCATCCCTGTCCATATTCAAGCTCAACTCAGATCTATGGATGGGTACTCGCTGTAGTACTAATGGACAAAGGCAGCTCCTAAATGCTTTATACCATGCATACGCCCCTTCAAATTATTTACTGTATAATGCCAGTTATTCTTACTTGGGGTAATATACAATTATTTGACCATGGGATGGGTAAGGCCAAGGCCAATCTAACACCAAAAGGAATAGGTTAATTCAAGCACCAAAAAGGAAAATGGCTAGGCTTAAAATGGCCAAAAAAAGGCAGCTAGTCTAATACTTACCTTTGAACATAAAGGCCCTTATAGGGTAGATCTCAAGGTAGCAATTCTGAGTGAGGCCTAATCAGCAGTCATCTGAACACTTCCCTTGCATATAGCTAAGTACAGCCTATTTTCCTCTTCTATCACACAACTGTATGAGTTGTCACATGTATCACAAATGGAGTTAAAGTTTCTCCCCAATCTGTCCTACAGAGTAATATGATTACCACACAAGTGTTGAGAAAGTTTTTGACTCCTGGCTTTCCATAACTGAACTGAAACTGCATGAAATTATCAATAATCAGCAAACAACTTGATGACTGAAATGCAGCAAATATGGATCAACTGCTTAAAAATAAATAAATAAATAAATAAATAATAATTAAAAAAAAAAAAAAAAAAAAAGCAATTGCTAAAACTGCCAAAAGCCCCAGAAGGAGGCTTACAGTCAAACTAAAGACCCCATTCACGTCAAAAATACAGTTACAATACCAACAGAACACAAAACTTTATCAAGTATGCTAAATAATGCAAAACACAGGGTTAACCATTAGAAATGTCAGGACCTGCTAAATTAAGTCCTGAAATACAGAAGCTGAATCGCTGAAGCAATAAACTTACATATACAAAGTCTGAGAAGTCATTTCTCAGAATATTCCCTTTTCTCTGAGGTATGGTATGCTTGAAGTTGGTATATACAAGTTCTGGGGATGGGGGTGCGATGTGTGCCCCTCTGCAAAAAGAAGTTTAAAGGAAAAGAGCAATTTTCATTATGAGCTCTTCTCATGTGCTTTCAGTATTTTTTCTTTGGCTTGTTGGCAAATGGTATTTTGAGTGCTGAAATTTCAATAGGGAGCCAAATACAGGCTCTAAAATCTAAAGCATGCAACACACATACCAAGAAGGGATGGAGGAGGAGACAAGAACAAAAATAATGAATTTAGATAAAACAATTGGGATAAACAAAACCTTAAGTGTTTGATAATCAGTGAACCATATTCATGACACTTTCTGAAGTCCACATAGCTCAATAAAATGCAGCAGAAGGAATCAGAGTTCCCAAAAAATGCAGACTAGTGTTATTTGGTCAAGTGTGCATGCTAGTTATGGCAAAAGAGATTTGAAGAGGAAGTGGCCAAGCAAACAATTCCTTGTAGAAGGCTGGAGCTTGCAGCATGGAAAAGTTTCTGATGCTGAGCATATAAATCCTGTTTGCCTTAATCCTGACAGTGAGCTAGGATGCACCTGTTCATTTCAGATCTGGAGTTACGCATGGGAGCTAGTAGATGCTCTCAGCAGTGTACATGCAATCACAGGCCCAGTATCATTGTGCTCAGACCATCCCCTCCACTGTGGAACTTTAACATGAAATGTAAACCTCCTATCTCACTCTGTAGATGATGGTATCTGATAGCCTGCCACAGTTTAGGAGGCCTCAGATAGCATCAGGCACAGTGATAAAGATGGTTGGAGGGGAAATCATGGGTTAGACTGTTAATGGGACCAGAATGTTGAAGCACAAGAAAGATAAAATGATATTTCAGTTACTGAATCATAGTACACAAGACCTCATAAATAAATTGCAATGGAATAGCATGCAAAACACTGAAAGATTTATATATTTTATTAGTACAATATAAAAAAAAAATCTAGAAAACAGGACTTCAACCATCTGGTGGGTATTCTTGAGACAGGGATGAGAGTATTGTTTAAGACAGACATCTCAGTAAGGTACTCATGTGTTTTCTGTCACAATTATTAGATTGTAGCAGCATAAATTTTAAAGGAAAATCTCCTTTTGCCTTACATTAAAATGTAATACAGTATTACTGATGTGTCATAGCAGGTGTATAGGTAGAGCTTCTGGATATTCAAGATGCCATGTTAGCATTCAGTAGTGAAAAAGTTAATCTGACACTTCATCAAAAACAATATCTGCTACATTCTGCTGCACAAAGTGCATGGCTAGGAAATAGCCCACAAATATATAACAGAACATTGCACTAGAGAGCCTGAAGTTAGAAAATCTTCAGCTTGACAAGTCTGGGAAGCTTTTTACCTTATGAAGCACTATTGTTTCAAAACAAAATCTCTATAAACGCAAATTTCAGGAGTACGTAAAGGCCCATCATATACTTCCCAGTGCAACCACAATACTCTGCCTTTATTAATCACAAAGTGAGAGTCTCTTTTATAACAATACAAACCAGGATGCTAGGCAATTCTGCTACTAAATGAGATTTGTGAACACACAAGATCATACCTGTGGTGCATTCATAGCTGATTATCTAGAAATGGAAGTACCATGTTATACATGCTGCCATAAACCAAGTTTTTATTTCTCTATTACACTCGTGTAACAAATTAGCAGAAGTGTCACTACAAACATGTACTCCTCATGTGTTTTCCTTAGTTCTAGTATCCCAAATGACAGAATTACTTTGATCTTTAATATTCGTAAGGCTCCTCACTCTTATCTCTCATCCAGGGGCCTGCATTATCAGTGTTGAGCTGCTAAATCTGTAACATAAATGGTGCCTCCCGAATACTTGAGAAAATGCTCTGAAGACTACCTCAGAAGAGTTGAATTAGAAACCACAGTGCAGTATTTCAGTTCCTTGTTACTTACACACACACACACACACACACACACACACACACACACACACATACACACACTGTAACATTGCTGCTAGGGCCATATCCAGCATAAGGTGACCTAGGCAGTTGCCTAGGGCTTGGTGCTGTCTGGGAGGACCCATAAATGTAACAAAAAAAAAATTCTCACACTCACCCACACCACCACTTGCTGCTTTTACTTCAGGAAGTCTCTCTCTCTCTCTCTCATTGGCTCAAACGTGGAGCTAATGAGACTTGATGTTTCCTGGAACTTTGCAAAATTTTTGAAAGTTGAAGCACAAGAGTGACTTATATTGGTGGAAGTCAGATTTTGCATTGCTCCCGTTACTTTGAATTTACATTGGTGTGAATCTTAGATTTGCCACTGTAGTGCGTGTGTGTGTGTGTGTGTGTTTGTCTATGTATACCTGAGATTTGAACATATCTCACTGAGAATTTAATGCCAAGTTACAGGGTACCCGAGACTTGAAGAGACCTCCATAGGTAAATCACTGGGAATAAATAATGCCATAAATTAGTTTCATAACTATTGTTCAGAAAATATGACAAGACACCCCATAAGCAATTTCTGGTTAAGTGATTTGCTCAAAGTCACACCAAAGGCAAATGGAGGAAGAAAGAGTCAAACCCTGTACTTTTGACTACAGAAGGCAGCTCATTAAGCGCTTGGAATCCTAATACTCTGCTCCAGCTTCCAGACCCACATTAATTTTTTTCATTTTCTGACAGATTGCTGAGGATTACAATCTGCCAATAACTCCAGTCATTAGAGTTTCATATTTCTTGTTCAAAAAATGCATGCCAATGCAAAACCTGTAAATTACAGTTGCCTGGCACTTAAAGCTCTGAACTATTAAACTGCTTAATGTAATTAAAGGACATAGTATGAATCCTTCCTTTAAACAAGTCACCCAGACAATGTTCCTGCTATATCCCTGAAAAGGAATACACTTATTGGTATTTATGTATTTACTCATCTGATCACAAGCAAAAAAAAAATGAATGTACGCAGTCATACAAGGAGTTGTAACTGATGGTCACATCTGTTTGTGTATGCATATAAACAGTTACCTCTTGCATTAAAAGTAGCTATGGTGCAAAGGAAGGAACTGATTATGGTAAACAGGAGCAACACCATATGAACCATGTCTTTTGGGTACGATCCTAAGTTTCCTTGTTTTGATGAGCAGCGCAGTGTGTTAATTATATGGCTGTGAATAAACTGGACAACATGACATCTACAAGTTTAATGTTAAACTTTGAATGTATTTTAATTTAGTCAGGCAGTTGGTAAAGAGGATAAGGCTATGAAATGTTACAGGGCAATTTCCTGTGATACAGGGTTTAAAGATCATGTGTAAATATTTTTGTTACCATTTCTTTTTACTGCAGTTATGCCTTCATTGTGTACAGTCGGCTTTCTGATTATAAAATAAATAGTTTTTACTTTAGTTACTTGAGTGGAACTATACTTAAGTAGAGTAAACTTGTATCTGCACTTTGTGTAGACTGAGCAGCTGTCCATTTTCTTCATGATTCCATGTAATAAAACCTAGAATTCAAATAATGTAATTGTTAGTACAGTTTGTAGTGGGTTAAGTGTTTTCATGGTGTATAGCAGATTTCAACAAACAAATGTAATACAAATCAGACAATAACTCAACAAATAAATTCAGTTATACTTAAAAGTTAAAAGCAAATTAGAACAGGATAAGGTTCCTTGTAAAGCATATAATGACTTGTATACAGTATAGTAACACATATGTAACACGAATAGTTATCTATCATGGAATAATTAAAAAACATTATACACTTTACAATGAATCTTATTGTTCTAGTTTGCATTTACTTGAATATAAGCAAGTCACTTAACCAGACAGTGCTTTGAGGTAAATGGGAGTTTGGGCTAGGCTCATTAATGGTCTCCTGGACTGTATGCCTGGTAACTACCTATGAACCTTAACTTGCTTTTTGCAAGTGCAAGGGTGTGAAATGCACTGTGATGGGTTACAATAGTTTGTCCGGTACTTAATGTCAATGAATAAGGCTATGATCTGTTAATGAGCTGCTTCCTGTAATGCAGGGTTTGATTTCCTCAGGCTTTGTCTAGTGTGCAAGTCTAACCAGGTCCCTTCATCAGACAGTGCTCCTGGGCTGTCCCTGAAAAGAGACACTTGTGTCCAGTGGGCTATACCAAGCTGTTAGCAAATGCTTTACACATTTGTCTTTTGAATTCCTACACCCTTCAGATAGCCTCTAATTAGTGCTTCATCAAATGCTATTTGACTATGAATCCCAGCACAGCTCTTGCAGTTTAATGAGCTGTCAGATGATTTTCACTAAATGTGAGTTTCAAAGGAAGAGACGTTTACTGTTGCTCATGTTGTCTTTTTTCAATGGAAGTGTTTTGTTTTGTTCATCAAATGGTTTTCAATACTTTTGTACCACAACTTTTATTAAAATTATTAAATTAAATCCAAATCTCTGTGATCATTACAAAAAAAACCCAGCATGCATACTGAAATGTTTGAATTGTGCCTTACGAAAATTGGGGAGAGATAGACAAGTAATGGAATATTAGCATAGCTAGGGGGTCAAGTCCACTGTCTTGCCTAGGGCCCTATTTGACCATCACCTGGCTCTGGATCTCAGGTCATGTGGGCCATAGTTGTGGGGTTGAGTTGGGTATGAACTATTTTTTTTTTTTTTTAGAAACCAAAGATGCAAAGGAAGATGACTGGTTTGGAGATGGTCGTAAATTTGGAATTTGTGGCTTTAGGGAACAGGTTGAATGATCATTATTCTCCACACATCAACAAAAGTGTTCTGACTTATCGATTACAAATATGGAGCAGTAGTTTCAGAAAGTCATCTTTACACAGCTTCATGAACCAAGGGGAAAATCCATTCACCTAAGTGACAGTCTAAAAGGGGGGAAAATTACTTAATGAACTTACTTATTTCACAAGCAGATTTCCTGCGTTACTTCTGTGGAAAGGCAGAGTTAAGGGCATTGTGACAGTAGTTTGAGAAGCCAGGGGAGAGAGCTTTGGAGTTTTTGGAGGCTCCGAGTCATTCTGGTCCAAATTCTTGTTGAATTAAGAGTAAGTACAGCCAATGAGAGAGTTTACTTTTTTCCCCCAGACAATTTTGCATACCATAAGTGTATCCTCCTTGTTGTATAGGTATTATTTTCATGATGACAGTGCAATTTTAGTGAAATCTATGTAGAACACAAGTGTTTATAAATTTTTAGGAGAGTTTGGCTTTCCAAAGATCTCAAGCTTAGTTTCTCTAGGTTGCGAGAATCTTTTGCCATCAAATCGTTTAAGTGTATGTTCTTTATTATGGTGATCACAGGGAAGAACTAATTCTGAATGTTAATTAATGGGGTAGACACGAGGGTAGTAGCATCAGTGTCTACTTCACAGGCAAGTGTCTATTACAACATGTAGGTCAGCTTTGGAACGTTATTGAGGGATTTAGTCCTACAGTAATCAGGGCCAAGGGGAAGGGCCATAGCTACTTTAGACAGTGCTAGATGCAGTTCCCCAATCTGATACCCCCTCAGAAAAGGGGTCTTCCTTCTGAATTGAGTGTGAAAACATATTAAGCAGCTTGCTAGAGTTAGAATGCTAGAAACAAAGCACTTCAAGACTTAGCCATGATTGCAAACACAGTATTGGCATTCATTTCTGAGTGCCAGTACTGTAACACCATAACACTGACATCTGACAATTATGCCCCCTAAAACGTTGTACCTGGGGCACGCTGACCCCTTTGCCCCAGCCTAGCTATGCCTCTACTAGAGGGTTTCGGGTGATGTGAGAAGACAGTAAGAGACACATGAGTTAAATGGTAAAAAGATATTGAACAATTATTAAAAAGTGGAATGTAGGTTCAGACTCCCACTTTCACTCACTCACTCATAGAAACATGTCAAGGGTGGGGCGAAGAGGGCAGTCACCCTGAGTGCAAGAAGCTAGGAAGTGGAATCGGGAAGTTCAGCTTCTGCATTCTTTTTTTCTGTACCCCTATTTCTGAATGGCGGTACAGAAATAAGAAATGCACTTCATTTGTGTTAAAGCTGTAGCAAGCCATTTGAAATAAATGCAACAATAAGCTTGCTACAGTTTAAAAATAAAGAAATCAGCCAGACTAGCAGGGAGCAAGACTAGAGACTGGTGCAGGGTGCTAAATGAGCCAGCTATGGCTCTGCACACTTGCTCACAGTTTATGTACATACGGACTAGAATAAATTTCAGTGCATTTCACAAAGATAGGGACTGAAGAGCTGGAACGTCCTTATTCAGAATACTTTTGACTGGGCTTTCAAAAGGTCAAAGAACACTTCGAAATTGACTAGACTTGGGCAGTGATGAATCTGTATCCATCAGTAGATTTCTTCCTTCAGAATTGAGGTTGACTGTGGTACTGTTGCTTGACTTCTACATTACAGAAATTTAAGAAGCAACATGGCAGTCACCTAAACTGAAAACACAGAACACTTATGTTCTGTATGACTGCCATTGTACACTGGTGGCTGTAAATCTTGAAGTACAAGGATTGTAAAGAATTTCTACCTAGTTATTTACTACTTTAGAAGCAGACGCTGCTATGTTGGGGAATCTACAAGGCAAAAAAAAAAAGAAGAAACAGAGAGAAACACAAGTCCATTCTGCCACAAAACACATCTTGATAAAGAATGTCCTTGAACGTGCCACTACATACAGTAAGATAACTAGTTGCATAACATAGCCCCAAGCTGCTGAAGCATTTCCCATGAACAATAGCAACTTTGCATGCATTTTTCCAAGGTGTTCATGCAAAGATATTTGTTTTACAGCTTGGATCAATGCAAACTGCAGAATTCTGTTACACTTGGATATATAATTAAGGTAATTTTTTGCATTTTCTTAAATATTTGTGTAAGCAATATATTTGTTAAGTCATGGAAATCACCTTGCTACATTTCATACTTGGCTTGTCTCTGCTTCAGTCACAGTTCTGGTCTTGGTTCTCCAACAGTATTAGAACCAACGATGTGATGCATATTGGCAGTCCCATGGATATACTTTAGTTCTCTTATTCTGTACTTCACTGCCTACCCACCTGACCAGAGAGAGAGAGACTCCTTTGAGCATGTACTTGAAATTGGATGCATTACTGAACAAAATGCAGATACAGAAAGTAAACTGTGATTTGCCCTCCCTGTCTAGCATGTACTTTCATTTGCTGAGCAGCTGACTGAGATGATCCCAAACTGACACCACCAGGCACATTCTAAGAACATTACAACAAATCAGTATATAATTCAAAACACAAGATAACTACAGGACCACTAAGCAAAATTAGGTTACAAAGAAACCAGCCCAGATGACAGCTAGTATTTCGTTTAGCTTGGGCTGCAAATCTCCATTATTAAGACGGCTTAAGATCTGATAAGATGAAAAAAAAAACAGGTGCACACATATTGATAGATATTGTGTAAATTAAAATGCTTTTCCCCAATATACTGTGTATACAGTGAAAGGAAATGTGCAAGGCCAAACAGCAGTTTTCAAAATGATATGGCTTGCTTGCAAAAACAGTTATTTTTTTGTACATGTTCAGCTTAGATATTAATAACATATAGCTTTGGGCTTTACCGTAAATGCATCCTGTTATAGAAAAAAAAGGAAGTCGACTTTCTTGGCTTTCAGATGCAGAAATAAATAAATAAAATGCAGACAGGTCAAGTGATGCAAACATGACGTGCAGAGACTTTTGTGAAGTCTTCAGATACAGCGAGGACCAAAAAAGGGCATGAAATAACCATGGACTTTTTCATGACACAGACAAAAATCAGAAGAACAAGTCACAAGGACATTAAAAATAACATTGGTTGAAAAGAGTATATAAACTGGACAGTATGTTTTCACCGAGTAGTGACATTTAGACTTAAGTGTGCTTTAGTCTACTCATCTGTCTAGCTGTGTTATAATAGAACTGAAATAGCTCTGAAAGAATTAACTGTTTGGCAATAATTTGTTCTGAGACAAATAAAGTATAATAGATACAGTAGTACGGAGTTTGTCTGGTCACTTTTTGGATATTTCATTCAGTGGCGAGCCTTGGCCAGTGTCTGTGACCATATATCTGTTACCAGCAGTTAATATTACAGAGGGATCCCTACTACTTACTACGTTAGTTCAACAGACTGACAGTTCCAGTGCTTTAACAGAGAAACAGTTCCAGTACTTCGTTGGTGGGCACAGAGCACCGCCGTGGAAGCTGTCCTGCGTCGGACCACCTACAATTCGTCTGTGGAAAAACTCTGTCCTCTTCCAGATCGACTTCAGCCTGATCACCTGCTTGTCTTCTGCATAAATTATGGTACTTTCTTCACAGTTATAACATGGATGCAAGTACAGACAGTTAACTATACAGTGCCCACATATTGTATATATAAATTTACCTTCTGTGTCAGACATGAAATGTAAATCTGAAATGTTTGATGTTCAGCCATTAGATAACAGTTGTGTTTGTAAATGTAAAAGTAACTTTCCTAACTTCTGTCTATTTTGTCACAGGAGTCTAGTATGTAAGCCATACCATAAGATGTATCCTATTCTGATAAACAATCTGTTTGATTCTAGCATTGTTAGTTCTTCACATATACAACAGTTAAATGTACCTTCTGCAGTCACCTAAATCTCATACAAGTGTATGTAATTATTGTCAGTAATGTAATAGACTACATAAAAATATTATTTATAGTAAATATTGCAAATGCAAACAGAAGAAAGTTCTAACATAGTACAGTGTGCTATCAATATTAACCTTTTAAAGAAAAGGTTTTCACAGCTTTGCAAAATTTCCCTAAAGACAACAGTAAGGGACAATAATGCCATTTAGAGGAACAGACTCAGCATAGCATTCAGACTTTACATAATGACATTCCTGGTTTAACGTAACAATCAGATAGATCCTAACAACATTTACTAAGGGCACAAACTACAGAGGTTAATCTGACAAGACAGTTAGAAGCCGCCCAGCAAGGTTTACATCGGACAGGGTTCAGCAGAAATGACAGTTATTTCTCCTGCTGATATAGCTCAATAGTCTTGTTTATTACAGACTCTGCCTCAGTGGCAAGACAAAAAAAATAATTTTGTTTCAATATGTTGGCGTTTACACAATGGTTGACATACACTGTGTGGTCTATTTCAAATAATGCTTTATTTCATTTTTTTTTTGCATTTACATATGCCAGTTTGGGTCAGAAGGGGAAAGAGAAATCATCAACAGTGTTGGCAAACCCCTAAAACATGCTCCAGTATGAGAGTTATAGGCACTGATTCCCAAAATGATTTACAAGGAAAGTTTAGTATTGTCAAAATCAAAGCACATAAAAAATATACAGGAAAGGCTACATTAAATGCTTTGGCAAATGGCAAAGCAAAGCAAGCAGTTAAAACAGGTGAGTGTCTAGACTCACGTAACTGTTTTACAGAAAGTCTAAACAGCATGACAGAAAAAACAAAATAATGTTTTGGTCAGGCAAAATGTTATGTTAAAGCAATTCCGTCAAACAGCTAATGGCATTCTGCAAAATGCATATGCAGCTTTAAAATCAGTTTCTGCCTTATAGACAGATACAGACTCAGAGATTAAGCAAGAGTGCTAGACAGTTTAAAAAAGTATGCAGTATTGCAGATGCACATAGGAAATGTACAAAAACATCTTGTAGACTACATGGTGAAAGGAAGGGGATGTAATACATGGTATGATAAAAGGTATGTAGTATTGCAGATGCACATAGGAAATGTACAAAAACAGCTTGTAGACTACGTGGTGAAAGGAAGGGGATGTAATACATGGTATGATAAAAAACAAACACGGGGGGAATACGAGCAGCTTTTGCTCCACCAACAAAGTTCATAATAACAGGTGATATGTTTTACTTGTACGAAAATAGGCCACATTAAACAGAATTGTCCATATTACAAACAATGCTTCTTCAAACCCCCAAAATAGGGAAAGAAATCAAGGTAAAGAAAATACATTAAGGGACAATCAGTCACAAAAACAAACACAGGGGTTACATAAAAAATAAAGTATACCCTATGAAATACACAGAAAACCCAGATTATGATAGGCAATAGGCATTAAAGCAATAAATTAACAAAATACAGGTTATCAGTTGACAGCAAAGTACAGGGATCTTTTAAAGCAATGAAAGACAATGTTAGTATACAAAACTCAATGTTAATTAATTAAACAAAGGGGACAGTAGAAGACAAAAAAATACTTTACTGGTTTAATAAGCCGGGACAGATTCAGAATAAACACACAAATAACCTACAGCCGTATAGACACAAAGTTAAAGTTAATACAGATACAATGTAAAGTTAATACAACTACAGTAAATACATTTAAAGTAGTGCAAATGGTATATGCAAAACTAAACAATGCAATTAAATGTTGGGTATGCAAGTCCACATCTTCGTCTGGAAATGCAGTAACATTTAAGGCACTACCTATGACAAATCCTAAATAACAAAAGGTTCTATAGTAACAAGAGAGGGTCAACCCCCCCCCCCCCCCCACACACACACACATTAAAAGTTCAGTATGTCTCAAAAGGCAGCTTATGCATACAGCAAACAGGATCAATATTGGTAAAAAACAGTGACTGTAATGTCATATTTTCAAAACAATGTCTTACATAAAATATAACAGCAAACAGTCTTATAAACAAACTAGTACAGCAAAAACATCATTAGTCAAACTGGTGTAACTGCCATCCGGGTAATAATACACAGCAATACATACAGGTAGTAAAGCAGAGTCATTAAAACTTAGACAAATAGCATTTTTCAGCTAATAAAAATCCAAGCAAAAGCAGCACACTGTGTTGGTTCATAAAAATCAGTGTAAGTTAATAACAGTCAAACAGTATCAGTACAGTAACAGTCTGTTAACTGTCTTAAAAAGTTTAAATTTGTTTCTATAATAGCAATCTATGAACAAGACAAGGCAATCTATGCAAATAAAACAGTTGCAAAGAAAAAATGGGGAGAGATACTCTGATATAATAGATCATGACAACAGGGACATAATCAAATATATATTTTTGGACATGCAAAATTTGTTTGCAAAGGCACGTGATAAGTCAAACTGTTGGGTTTTAAGCCACATTCCTTACAGAGGAAAAAATGCCATTACATGCAGTCCCTGTAGAGGTTACACATACAGGTTTTATGTTTAAAAAAAATATTATAAAAGTAGAGATGTAAAACAATCAGCCATTAAAAAACATTTGCAGTTGATGAAAATAGAAAAAGGGATACTCTGTTTTCATAAGAACTACGGTCATGTGAAAAAGCTTGAGTATAAAATAAAAACAGCATGGAAGTTAACACATAATACTTCTTTTAAGGAAGATATGAAAGAGAAGAAATTCTGTTACATAGAGTATGCAGTTCCAATAATGAGAATTACTCACATATTACCAGAGGACATGGTAAAACCTCACCAGGAAAAGAGGGAGGTTCATGATAATAAAAAAAAAAAAAAAAAAAAATAGGAAAATATTTTAAAACAGCTGGACATAGGAAATGGTGTTATTTCAGAAACTGAATTTTGACTGGTATGGTGCCACTAAGGCAATATAGAAAGTTACAATGTTAATAGCAAATGCAACTTATGGAGCTATCTCAGATATAACAGAAGAGATGTGTTATAAAACTGTCAAACAAGTAACGTTAACAATGAAGAAAGGCTATTAAGTACAGTGGATCACATTTTCCTGTAAATTGCTTTTTTTAAATAATCTTTTCCCAAATCAATAATGAAATTATGCAATGCAAAAGAAATATGCTTGTTTCTAATACAATAGCTCTGAAAGAATTAACTGTTTGGCAAGAATTTGTTCTGAGACAAATAAAGTACAACAGATACAGTGGTATGGAGTTTGTCTGGTCACTTTTGGACATTTTCTTCAGTGGTGAAATAAAGACCTCTGCTTGACATTTCTTCAGAAAAGAAAGAAATACATTTCTTCACATATCACACCCCAAAGTAAATGTCCATTGTTACTATGGAATTTACTTTGTAAATATTTAGGTCTAAGCATTTTGAAGGCAAAGGATCATGCCAAGTAAAGTGGAAGCAGGATAATTAGGCATTTTTTCTGAGCTTCAGAGAGTAAGGGACTTGACTTCTCCCCCTCCTTTTTTTTTTTTTTTTATGTATTTTACCCTCTGTGCCTACCCTACAAACCATCAGCTCTCCTGTCAGTCTTGAACCCATTAATTTCCCTGCATTTGGGGGGTTCCCAGCAAGAAGGTGAGAGCTGACTGGAAGGGAGCCATCATCCAGGCAGCCATGGAAGGGTTTATACCCTTGCTCACATCTAGCAGTATGAACAATGATGGCATTTCTAATTTAGGCTGCAATCCTGCCCCCATTAGTAGTTGAAATGGACACCCATTTCACTGGACAGCCTGTTGTTTCAACCCACTTAAAGACAGCTATGGTCACTGGTTTGGTAAGCCAAATCTACATCTGCTGATAGAACATGTACCTTTGTGATCTATGTACTTCAATTTGCATGTGGCAAAACAGCTAACTGGACTATCATGCCCTGCTCCCCCAGAGTAAAAGAGCTGATGTTCTTCACTTGGTCCTACAATCTCACACCCAGCTCTTCCTGATCCTAAGAATCTGAATGCAAGTCATCTATTGTTTTCTCTCTATGCCACACAGCCAAGCAGAAAAAAAGAGGAAATTCTAATACAGCAAAAAACATACAAAGGAATAAGCATTACTTAGGAATGGACCTCTGCATGCTCCACCTGTCTCAGCCACACTCTGTCCTTACATCAGATCACCTTTTACAGTCTTTCAGGCTCCAAATATTGGCAGTTAGCCCAACGAGACTCTAAAGGCCTCTTTTCCTGTATTGAAACTGAAATCATCAACCACTATATCACTTCTTAAGTGAAATGCAGTGTGTGTCTTCTATCGCTGTACAACACTACAAAAGTACTGTAATATGCAGATGATATTAAACTATTTGAATTTTCTTACACTATTCCTAACAAACTCACTGAAACATTGTTTCACCCAAATTCAAAGTTGGGAGCACAAAAATGGATCTTACTCTTAATAAAAACAAATCTTTATGGAGTTATTTCTAGCAACTCGCATCATATTTTGACACATCCAACTTTGCCATTATACCCAATGATAATTACCCTCATGAACTGGTCACAACTCAAACTCAATGATGTAGATGCAGACTTCCAATTTAAAGCTGACATTAATATCAACAAAGTAGTCCTCAAGTCAGGGCAAAACAACTTCTCACATTTCAAGTAAAGGATTCACCCACACCCCTATCCGCTATCCAGCCTAGTGTATGCTGTTTGCACATTCACCAACCAAATTGAGACAATCTACAATTCAAGCATACAACAAAACAGCTTAAGGTGTTGCTAATGACCCTGTCAGAATACATCACTGTACCTTGCTATGAGCTACTTTGGCTAGAATTTTAACATTATGTGCAGTCAAGTAGAACTCATATGGCGGACTATTCTCATCATCATCAACCCCCTTTTTCCCCATTTTCTACATAGGATCTGGGTGTTGTGTAAATTGTCACCATCTCATTCAGTGCCACTCTTCTGCCATCTTCAACACTCATGCCCAAAAGTCGCAGGACTTCTCTCACACAGTCAGTCCACCTCTTTGCTGGATGCCCTCGTTTCCTCTCTTGCCTTCTTCCTGTTCATCTCGAATCTTCTTCACCAGATTGTCTTCTGCTTTTCTGTATGTGCCCAAACCACCATAATCTGTCCTCTCTGACCTTGTCTGCAATTGGAGCTACTTTGGCTTTTTCTATTGTGTCCTCATTTCTTTGTCTGTTCCGCAATGTGCATCCTACAACTCATCTCAGACACTTCATCTCCATCACCTTTAGCTTCTTCAACTGCTCTGCTTTTACTGCCCAGGTTTCTGTACCATACAGTAGTACTGGTTGCACCACTGTTTTGTACACCTTACTTTTCTGCTTCTTTGGAATTCTTCTGTCATATACACCACCTAATACTTTGTGCCAGTTGACTGCAGCCCCTCTGATTCAAGCTTTGACCTCCTTATTCATAATTCCCTGCTCCTCAACCACCCCTCCCAGATACCTGAAGTTAACCTGTTCCACTATTTTCCTATTTATAGGATTTCCTATCTCCCACAAAAATGTCTAGCTATCAGTTATATAATGTCTTGGTACCTGTAACTAATATCTTAAAGTCACCATCTGAGAACCTAGCTACTACCCAAAGGTTTTTGCTCATCCCAGAGCATCCACTTGTTCTTCTCAGCTACCCTGACAATGGAAAACATTTTCCCCTGCCACTGCGAAGAGCCCATCAAAGGTATCTTTCCAATAAAGGACTGTAAATGAGTGACACAAAACTTGGGATTCACCAAAACAGAAATCTTTATTTTATTTTGCTTTTGTTTATCAGGTGTGTCTAAATGAGTTTAGTCCAAAAAAATCTTTTCAGCTGAAAGCCAGGAAGAAAAGCTCCAACATATTACAAACATTTTTAAACATAAATTTAGTGATGTATATTACTTTATGTTTGTTTGTATATATATGTGTATATATATATATATATATATATATATATATTTATTTATTTATTAACAGCTGCACGTACATTTGCTAATTAGACTGCATTCACATGAAAACAGAAACAACTATTACAGTATAAATGATACTTATGCATTAGCAGATGTTGACCATTGAGCATCTAAAGAGGTGCATTAGTGTTTTTTTTTTCTTAGATGGATAACGGATCATGTGATTAGTGCTTAGAAATCCAAAGAAATGAAGGCATACCTCTCAACCTGTTCCTGCAAAAAATCTGGACAAAGCCAAATTTAATGGGGAGACAAGGGCCCAAAACAGGGATAGATTTTAAATATTCAACTTTCTAAGTTTATAAGAGGTTTTTTGTTAGCATGCACTTTCTGAAGGATAGTCCGATACACAAACGTCTGTCATTTTTTAAAGACTTCAATCCTCAATGATTTTCTGGGAAACCACATATTTCATGAGGAACGGGGCCAAAAATATGAGGAAAAATCTAGATGGTTGAGAAATATGAAAGGAGGTGAGGGAAGGAACTAGGTAAGGAAGAAAATGTTAATATTGTAGTTAAGAGAGGAGGTATAAAGCAGAATCAGAGACAAGTATATAAATGGCTATCATAAGTTTTATAGAAGTACAGAGGTGGGGGTGAGCAGTATCACAGACCGATGTATACAGCTGGGAGATGCTAGTAAAACTATTCAGGTATTGGTGAAGACTGGTTGTTGGACATTGGATTCTGAATGAAGAGAAATGGTTTGATGATATGGTAAGCTAAAGATAACAGTGGCATTTATCCTAAAGCTAGGGTGGCCGCAGTGGTGCAGCAGTTAACATTGTTGCCTCACAGCATAGTGGTTCTCCAGTTTGATTCGCAGCTGGGGTGCCTTCTCTGCGGAGTCTGCATGTCCTCCCTGTGGTCGCGTGGGTTTCCTCTGAGTGCTCCGGTTTCGACTCACACTCCAAAGACATGCAGCAGGTGGATTGGACACACTAAATTAGCTGTAGGTGCGAGTGAGTGATACGGATGAAATACCTTGGCTGAGCTAGCCACCCAGCGATATAAGCCTTGGCTCGAAATAATTGTCACTGTTGAAGAGACTCCCTGACCCCATGTGCAAAAATGGGAAAAAGGGGTTGAGGATGGATGGATGTACAGAAGCAGTTCCATTAATTTGACAGGTTAAGTATTAGTTGTGTTTTAAATAATTTTGCATTCTGAATATTGTTCAGGGGAAGTGGGATGTTGTTCTACAGTTAAGCTTCACTATTTTAATATAGAGAATCACCTGCAGTATTAGATGTTTTAGTTATAGTGATTAGTGTTTTTTCTCTGTGGTATAAAATTCTATTGGGGGAGTAGTGTTGTATTAAGTTGTTAAGGGCTGGGCAATTTTCTGGCTTATACTGAAGACTGTGTATCATAGTCAGTTGAGGAAGAGATAGGTGATGTGGTAGTTCTAACCAGTTTAATTATCTTACAAATAGCCAGTGATGTGTTCTGTTCTTACAGTTTACTGCAAATATGGCTGTTTTATAACTTTGCTTAAGATCATCTTTTATTACACACAATCATGACAGGCCATGTAAAGTTGCCTGGATCTTCCCAAATGAAGAACTCTGATATTTATAATAAAAGTACATTGTGTAGCTAAAATAAATGCCATCAGATCATAAATACTGACTTTATGAAAGAAGTAACACAACAGAACAGTTAATGCTGACAGTGCATTCTCAGACTGTTTTTGATATCCTTAACTATGAAAAGAAAAAAGTTTCATTTTAATTGAAGTAAGCACAGGAAATCTCTTTACCGCTTGAAGAATTGAAACGTAATTCAATTACATGTTGCAGACTAGAGTGGTTCCAACTCAACTCCATTTTGAAAAATAAAAATGTTTTTCCTTAAAAAAAAAACCCAAAAATATCCTTTAACAACTAGACATGTATTTGCAGCTCCAAAATTGCTAAAATCTTCCAAGCAACCAATAATATGCCTCAAAGCCACTTTTGCTTACTCTTTTCCAGTCCAGGACTGTTCATCCTCCACGCTCAGCAACTGCTCTCCATACCTATACAATATTATTTGTAAGCCTTTAATACTCTATACACCCCTCTAGCCATATCTTTATTCCCTTTCCCAACTGGTTATAATTTATGCCATCTGCAATACCTCTTGCATTTGCTGTCATGTATACTTCAACTCCCTATGCTTTCCTGAGCAACTCTGTTCTTGATTTTTTCTTATTCCTGCCATATTACTTGTAACCTGACTCTTATTTAGACTTTATTCTTTCTACTTCAAAAATTATTTAGACATATATGTATATATGGGTCCACTTCTAAATCTTGAGATCTCACTCTCGACTTTCACAATTCTGAACCCATAATTGTAAAACAAATAAAAAAAAAGAGATGACATTTAAAAAGATGTTTTTGCAGGGGGGGGGGGGCAAGCCCTCCTGCACCCACCACACCCTCTGCAACCTAAATATACTAATTCCGAGATTGCTGTACAGTGAAGAGAACGTAATGTAGATCGCTATGCAGTGCAGAATGGGAACATTACCATTCTCTTCACTGTGGTGCAATCTCAAAATTAGTATATTTAATTTACAGGGGGTGCAGGGGGGCTTGCCCCCCCCTGCAAAAACATGTTTTTAAATGTTGTCATCTTTTTTTTTTTTGTTTGTTTTACAAGTTCGAGATTCCACAATCTCAACATCATGGCTTCAGGATTGTGAAAGTCAAGATTGTGGGATCTCAAGACTTCGTAGTGGATCTATATATATATATATATATATATATATATATATATATATATATATATATATACACACACACACACACACATACATAGATACATATACAAAACCATGCTAAAATAATGTGAACCTTCCAAGTTGATCATTCTTTATTTTTACTTTCTTAGCTGAATTTTAGAGTCCACCTGTTTTGTTGTAGAACATCTACAAAACATGTGACTGTATGTGTGTATCCTGTAAGAGAGCGGCATCCTGTCCAGGACTACTTTCTCTGCTTTGTGCTACAGAGTGATGGGAGAGGCTGCGGTTCCCTATAAATACTGAAACAAATTAAGAAGCCAGTGGACAAGGGTAAAACACTGCGTACAGCATATCTTGAGCTGGCTAAGTCATTTGATAAAATACCCCACTCAGGCATTGTTCACAAACTCCCTGAGCTAGAATTAAACCTTTGCATAACTCACTGGATTGCCAGCTGGCTCACAGGCAGGACCCAAGAAGTCAGGATTGGTGAGACCACCTCGACCAAGAGACCGGTCACCAATGGAATACCCCAAGGCCCTGTGCTGGGCCTGCTTCTGTTTGGCATCTGCTTCTCAGAAGTCATGGCTAATGTTAAAGGCCTCTGCCTCACCAAGTTCATAGATGATTGTAAATTGGGAGCCATTACAGATTTCTCCCCAAGGAACAAACATCTTGCAAGTGAGATTTATACAGACAAATGACCAGTGCCAAAGCCATAGACAAAAACTCAGTGCTAAAAAATGCATTATAATGCCCTTTGGAAAACTGTCCATGCAAGTTAATTATTTCATCGATAAAATACATCTAAGAGTCAACTCAGTAGTAAGGGATCCGGGAATATACATAGACAACAATCTGGCCATTGACCAACATGTAGCTAAGAAAATCATTCAATATTGCCCTGACTTACAATTAAGGGTATAGCATCCAGGTCCAAGGAAGTTATTGTACCACTTTACTTGGCCCTTATCAGACTTGTCACTTAATACAATGCCCATACCTCTCAACCTGGAAACATCAAAAATCTGGACAAGGCCTGTGAAAAATAGGTTCAAATCTGTACGCTGATTAACATACAATTTGCATACATGATTATGTAACCCCACCCACTCCAATGGAATTGTGGGATACCAACTTTCAAATGCAAACTGAGGAACAAACAACCAAAATACGGCACCAGAGTCCCCCTGCAGCCATTCCAATGTCTCATTACCTGGCTATTTTGCCCCATTTACCATAAACACTAATGTGTGCATACTGCTTTAGTAATACAATGATTTGGATTTTATTTTTACATTTTACGGCCCAATGCACAAACACCAATAGAGATCTGCTAAACAAAGCAACACTGTCACATAACGAAAACAGACTTGGCATTAAAACCTCTCTGTCCTTGAAACTCACATTTATTGAAACAACATTGAAACCCACAGACTACTAACTACATTTACATGCAGCTTCAAAACCCCTTTCTGCTTCTAACAGCACAGCTATGCAACACAGAAGCAAAATGTCTATAAATCATGAGACCCTAGAATTGCATGAAAAGCTAGATGGGTATAAATTCCAAAAACAGTCACATTTTTAGACTCGTCTAGTAAGCAGCTACAAGATCTATGTAATGTTCTAACTAAATGGTCTTTGGGTGTACTTTTTCTGTACTGGGCAAAATTCAGATCCATTCATAAACCTTCACTAATTCATTTATAAAGCAGGCTTTAAACCAAGCCATAAAAAGATTACTGTCATTCCTTACTATTATCCAAATGCTAGTCATTCAGCACATATTCACATCTATTTGGGTAGCCCAACTAATATGAAGAATAACTGGGAGAGATAAAGTAAAAAGATATCTTTAAGTTCTAAGCAGTACAATTAAATTAAGTTTCATTGTATGAGCAAATTACTAGCAACTGGAAAGGAGAAGACAACAGATGGTAAGCATCAACTGTAACTAAACATCATGGACAAGTAGTTATTATATGCACGAAGCAATTGTATAACACATTCAAAAGGCAAACAGTAATATCCTATGGTCAAACACAATGATGCTGCAATTGTTAAGGTTAAAACATCGTTGCTGTCATCACAGCAGAAGTGCTGTGTGACTTATGCATTCCCAGAAAAGGTAGTTGCAAAGGCATTGTGTAACTAATGCATTCCCCACAAAAGGCAGAAATGTGATGGAAGGAATATGTCTTTAGTCGTATTAAACACAGATACACTTTCTTTGCAATTGTGTGCAGTGTACAATGTAGAATATAGAAGCAGTGATGCACTGTGGGCTACAAGTACGTTTTACAGCAGAATTATAACTACTATGCAGCAGTAGTAGGTTGCAGTGATTCAATCTAACATTGGTTTACCTTGCTTTATTCTCCAGACTCCAGATCAGTAATTTTTCAACTGTAAGAAAGCTTTCCAGTCAAGCTTCAGTAGCCGAGTGCTTTATCCATCCCACGTTTACCCGCTCGCGTTGCCTGCTAAAAATAAAACTTGTATTCCTGCTCGGCGACTCCGGCGAGTGCTCACAGCCGCTTGGAAAAAAATAAAATGAGCAATTGAGACTGAGTATTACTGCCATAGTGTTGTTGTTGCTGCCTGGTTTTCTCGCTGCTGTATTCCCGCTCACAGCCAGTCGGAAATAATGACGTGAGCTACTTGAGCTCAATTCCGACTGGCTGGTAGCCCTGACGGCACTGACGTCATCGCGCACGTGATGACGTCAGCTCCGACAGCGCGATTTTTAAAAAAAAAATTAAAAATGAAGTAAAAAATTGGAAATGAAGGGGTGCCAATCGGGAATCGTGGCACCCCTTCATTTGGACCCCAAAACTCGGTAAATACAGAGTAATTCGGTATGGTTGGGAGGTCTGACAATGCCCCCTTTGGCATGTATCTAACCAGACACTTGCAACAGCTGGAACACCCACAAAAGTTTATCACCTGGAGAATTCAAGGCATGAATACCCTTATCCTACACTGATCGCCTAAAGGCTCTGTCTCTGTATTCAGTCTCCTACTGGCTGCTGAGAGGGGATCATCGCTTGGCTTATAGAGCTTTCTCAGTCCCAGCCCTGATGAATCTGTTGCACATGCACAAAACAAACAGCACCAGAAACACTAGATCCAGGAATATGAACTTTACTTGTAACATGAATGGAACATACTGGAGAGACAGATGTGTGTCCCAAAGGATCTCCACACTATGGAATAGGCTTACCATCCATGTAATCAGAGTTCATCCCTGACCTTATTCAAACAAAACTTTGACAATGGATGGGAAATAGTAAATCTATCTCTGGTATGGCCCCCAAGTCCTTTATGGACAGAGGCCGCCAATAAGAAAATGTATTATCCAAATGGATCTACTTCAAAAAACTGAATTACTATAACATTGAACCACAAAACATTGAGATCATAATATTGAAAATTCAGAACACTGAAAAGTTAGAAAGTACAGTTTTGTACCTACCATAAATGTAGATTTTAGTGTGCTAATACCTCTGCATTAATCACAGATGGGTTCTCTGCCGTCAGGCGGTCCCTCGGTCGGACGAATTCCAAAGTCTTGGTCTGGCGTCGGTTGTTGTCGCTTTCTCTTCTGACGTCAGTGAGGCCAGAGTATATAAGACACAGCCGACGCCATGTTCTTCAGTCTTTCTTGCCCCAGATGTCAGGTGCACCCAGAAGGAAGGCAATACATAAATTATGCTTATATGTATATACAAGCAATGCAATATAATCCAAAATCAGTGGTTGCAAGCAAATAAATCATATAAGGATAACCCAGTCAGGTTGCATGAAGAGGTTGTTAGGCCCTATGCCTTTACCAAGTGGGGAAGGAGGGAGGGAAACCTGTACTGCAGCTGTATTAGCACTCGAACATCTACATTTATGGTAGGTACAAAACTGTACTATGTTCATCGTGCATACAGCTGCAGTAATCACAGAAGGGTAGAGTCCCAAAGCTACGCACAGGGTGGTAGGTACTAGGAGGAACTGGGTTGAGCCAGAATGCCCTGCAAAACAGCAGTGGCAAAGCCTGCTCTTGTTCTGGAATATAAAGGCAGGTGGTAGTGTTTTGTGAAGGTATGTACAGAACTCCAAGTGGCTGCCTCCAAAATATCTTTGGTAGGAACTCCTCTGAGGAAGGCTGTAGAGGTAGCTGTGGCCCTGGTGGAGTGTGTTCTGATACCTGTAGGAACAGATTTCCCATGATAGGAATAACAAAACCGTATGCAGTGGCCTATCCACTTTGAAATAGTCTGCTTGGAAACTGGCTTCCCTTGAGCCCCTACAGCATAGGACACAAAGAGTTGTTCTGATTTCCTGAAGGACTTTGTTCTGTCCAAATAGTAACGTAGCTGCCTATGGATGTCTAAAGAATGTAGTAGCCTTTCCCCTTTGTTTTGAGGATTGGGGTAAAAGGTAGGAAAGTGTATGGCTTGATTTAAAGCTACCCTGGATACCACTTTAGGCATAAATGATGGGTTGGTACAAAGGGCAACCCTGTCCTGATGGAAAATGAGAAAGGGCTGCACCGCCATGAGGGCCTGTAGTTCCGAAACTCTACGAGCTGAAGTGATAGCCAGAAGGAAGGCAGTTTTCCAGGACAAATATTGCAACTCTGTTGAGGCAGCTGGTTCAAAAGGAGGCAATGTTAATTTTTCTAGTATGTAATTAAGATCGCAGGCTGGTATTGGTTGTTTCCTTGGTGGTCTTATATTCTTAGCCCCTCTGAGGAACTGTCGTAAGAGTGGGTGAGAAAATAAAGGAGGATCCGTGTTGAATTCTGCAGAAATGGCTGAGGCATGGATTTTTATGGAAGAAAATGAAAGTCCACTGTTCAGCAGCTCAGCTAGATACTGTAATACCTGAGGCAAGTTCAGTTTTCTAGGGTCCTGGCCTTTTTTCTCATTCCAAGAACAAAACCGCTTCCATTTTATGGAGTAAGCTTTTCTAGTAGATGGCCTTCTGGCCTCCAAAATGACATCCTGCACCTCCTTGGAGAGTAGGGTCTGTTGTGGTGTTAAGGAATTTTCCATGCAGTGAGATTGAGTGTTTTCAGCTGACTGTGAAGAGTTTTGTAGCTGTGCTGAGTCAGCAGAAGAGGCATTAGAGGCAGGGACCAGGGGGGAGTATGTGTTAGGCTCCTCAGTAGTGGGTACCAGTGTTGCCTTGGCCAATCTGGAGCAATCAGTATCATCTTCGGTCTGTCTGCTCTTGCTTTCAAAAGCACCTTGGGCAGAAGAGGCAGAGGTGGGAATGCGTAAACTGTCCATGCTGTCCAACTGAATGAAAGGGCGTCCACTCTCCAGGCCTTTGGATGAAAGGTCCTCGAACAAAACTTTTCCAATTGATGATTCCTGTGGGAGGCAAAAAGATCTATGTCTGGCCTCCCCCACGCTTGGATTATTTCTGTAAACACCTGAGGATGTAACTTCCATTCGTGTGGATCTGTCATATTTCTGCTTAAATTGTCTGCCAGCGTGTTTTCCAATCCTGGCAGGTACTGTGCTTGAAGTTCGATTTGCCATTCCAGAGCCAAGTTCCAAAGAGTCATGGCTAGTCTGCACAAGGGGTATGAATGTGTTCCTCCTGGTTTGTTTATGTACCACATTACTGTGGTGTTGTCTGTTCTTATTAGTAATTGTCCTGGATGCAGGAAGTCCTTGAAAGCTGTAATGGCATTTATTACTGCTAGCATTTCTTTCTGATTGATGTGAAGGTGCTTTTCCTTTTGGGACCATTTGCCCTGGATGCACCTGTCCATCATGTTTGCCCCCCTGTCGTAATCTGAGGCGTCTGTTGTGATAACTTGCTTTGCTTGAGGCTTGCAGAATGGGAGGCTTGTGTTTGCTTGACATGCTTGGGCCCACCATAGAAATTCCTTTTGCAAACATGGGATTATTGGTATTATTGTTTCCAAACTGTGACTGTGTTGAGACCATAGGTTTTTTAGGTACCATTGAAGTTTCCTCATATGCAGCTTTGCACATGGGATTAAAAGAATGCAAGATGCCATGAATCCCAGAGCCTGCAGGATTTTCCTTGCAGTAAGCCTGATACTTTTTGCTAGTATTTTGAAGTACTGAGATAGTTGCCCCTGTTTTTCTGGCATAAGGTAGACCATCTGGGTGTTTGTGTTCAAGTTGGCACCCAGGAAAGTTATTTTCTGAGATGGTGTTAGCCTTGATTTCTCTTTGTTGATTGTGTATCCCAGAGCATGCAGTAACTGTGTCACATATGCCAGATGTTCCAGAAGTATGTGCTTGCTGTCCGTTTGGATCAGGCAGTCGTCCAAATAAGGGTAAATTTGTATCCCTTGAAGTCTGCAGTAGGCAATCACTGATGCCAGGCACTTTGTGAATACTCTGGGCGCAGTACATAAGCCAAAGGGCAATGCAGAGAATTGATAGTGGATTGAACCTGCAAGAAATCTGAGGTATCATCTGCAGCTTTGTCTGATTGGGACATGCAGGTATGCCTCCTTGAGGTCCAATGTTACCAGCCAAAACTCCTTGCCCAGCATGGGAAGAAGTTGCTGTAATGTGAGCATCTTGAATTTTGGTACGAGTAGAAATGTGTTTAGGATGGATAAGTCCAAAATGGGTCTCCAGTCGGTTCCTTTCCTTGGTACCAGAAAAAGTCTTGAATAGAAACCTTGACCTTGTTCGTGAGTAGGTACCTCTTGAATAGCTCTCATGCTTATGAGCTTTGAAATTTGTAGTTGTGCCTCTGCCCTTTGATTCTGTGGCAGGTTTGGCATGCCTCTCATTTTTGGAAGAGTGTGAAATTGAAATTTGTAGCCTCTGTTTATAATGTCCAGGATCCATTTGTCTGTTGTGACAATATGCCAATTGCCTGCAAATAATGCTAGCTTTCCTCCCAAAGGTGCTGCCAGCTGAGACATGCTTGGCATGGGAATGAGGGAGTCATTGGGTTTGCTTCCTGTATTGTTGTGCACTGTCCTCGCCACCTCTTGGTGCTGGAGTTTGCCATTGTCGGCCTCTATATGATCCTTGTGATTGCCCTCTGCCCCTTGTGCCTGTATCTACCTCTTTGGGGCTTGTCAGTGGCTGGAAAGGACCAGTTTTTGAAGGCCAATTTCTGCTAAAACGTGGAGGTTGGACCTGTAAAAAGGCTTTGACAGTTTGCATAGATTTGGCTTTTTCTTCCATTTTCTGTAGTATCTCCTCAGCATTAGTACCAAACAGCACATCCTTTTGTAAAGGAGCATCTAGAAGTTTAGCTTTCACATGATCAGGCAAGTTTTGTTCTCTAAGCCAGGCATGTCTGCGAATGACTGATCCTGTAGCAGCCGCTCTACTTGAGGCCTCTAGGGCATCATAACCACATTGTAAAGTGTGTTTACCCACTTGCTCTGCACTATGCATCATATCCTGTAACTCCTTCAAATCTGGTTGTTCAGGTTGAGACATTTTATTCCTTAATTGTGATAACAGGAACTGTTGATATTTAAGCATATGAAACTGACAATTTAAGGCCCTCATGGCTAGGGTGGCCGAGGTATATACCTTTTTTCCCCACCTTTCTAAAGATCTTGACTCTCTTTCTGCAGGAAGTGGATTCTTGGCAGTGGAGGCCTTCAATCCCTTGGGGCCTTGTGAAATGGTTTCAGGGTCAGCATTATGGCTTTTGAAGAGAAATTGGTGAGAGTTAGGTACTCTGTAGTACCTATCAGGTTTGACTGGTGCAGGAAGGCAGAGAATCCGGGTTAAGGCAAGCCTCCGAATAAACATCATCAAGTATGTCCAAAACAGGGGGTATCGCCAGAGGTCTGTGTTGAGGTAACAAAAGAAATTCCCCAAGTCTTTTCTTAGAATCTGAAAAGTCTTGGCCTTCCCAATGGAAGTGTTCCCTCAAGGTGTGCAAGGTTTCCCCAAAGGAAAAATCCTCAGGAGGGGATACAGAAGGGATGGACTGCTCTGCATCCGAATCCTCAAAAGGGGAGTAAGAGGGTTCCTCTACATCAGAATGTTCTGATAAAATGGATCCCTGATCAGAAGAGGGAGAATCTTCCTCCACTCTGGGTCTCTTGTCTGGAGGGGGTTGAGAACCTCTGATAAGAGTAATTAAATCCTCAGCCATTTTAAGCATCTGTTTTTTAGGCATGGGACCTGGGGATGGGCTCTGTGCAACAGGCCTCTTGGGATGCCTGGCTGCTTTAGATTTAGTAAAGGCCTTAATAGAAAAAGAAGATGAGGGTCTAAAGACACCATGGGTGGAGGTGGACCTGTCCACATTAGTAGGCTCAACATTAGCAAAGGCTTCGGTGGTTGTAGTCTGGGAAAGGGCCGAGGTCCCAGCGGTCTCGGGTACAGAGGACACCGCCAAAGGAGTGTCGTCGGTAATCAGGGACTGCAAAGGCGTCTCGCTGAGAACCGGACCACGTGTAGCCTATTTTGGCGTGGTGTCGGCGGGGACCGCGGGCCTCGCGTGTCGGTCCTTGTCCTTGCGTTTTTTGGACAAAACGGTAGTCGGAGTGTCCGACGACATTTTATAATCGAAAGCTTTACCAAAATAGTGTTGGGCGAACTCCGCCCGATGCTTAATAGTGCGTTTATTGAAGGTAGCGCAAAAGCGACAGCCCGAGACGTCGTGGTCTGGGCCTAAACAAGGTATGCAGAGGGAATGGAAATCCTTATGCGGTATTTGCTTCCCACAAGAAATACAATTATTAACTTTTTCTGACATCGGTCTGAGGCAAGAAAAGTTTCCCCAACGGGGTACTTAGCTTTAATGAAGACTTTGATTTCCAAAATTTTCGTAATTCAGGAGCTGGCCGACTGGCACTTGCGAACTGCTTCTGCTTCGGGCACCGCGCGGCAAAAAAGACTGAAGAACATGGCGTCGGCTGTGTCTTATATACTCTGGCCTCACTGACGTCAGAAGAGAAAGCGACGACAACCGACGCCGGACCAAGACTTTGGAATTCAGCCGACCGAGGGACCGCCTGACGGCAGAGAACCCATCTGTGATTACTGCAGCTGTATGCACGATGAACATCATTGAAATTACATAACAATGAAAATTGAAATCACTGATTCTTACATCGAAAGTATTACATGGTTATGGTTTAAAGTGTTAATTCTGTGAAAACACTTTAAGAAGTTGCAGTATGTGGTAAACAAACACGGCAGATGGTATATTTTGCAGTTTAAGAGAAGTTCTCAGGTTGTATAGTAAAAGTTTATCAGATAACGGTTAAGCATTGTTGTGTTTAAGTGATGGATTTATTATTTTGAAAGAAGTCGTGTTAGTGTTGTGGAAAGTGATGGGATAGTAGGGGAGTAAGTTTTTATTTGGCTGTATGTACGTGTTGTCTGGAAAATAGAGGAGTTTGCAATAGAGTGGAGAATGGGAAATTTACATGGTCTTACATTTATTTTGCAGGGGGGGTGGGGGGCATAGTCCCCCCACATGGGGGTACAGGGGGGAATTGCCCCCCTGTGGAAACACTGAAACAAGTGTGTCTGTTGGTTCAGTTAAGTTTGAGGTGGAGGGGGTATTACTAATTTGTGCACTGCGACATTCGATGTTATGGGATGCGATGATTTAAATTTGCAGTGTTATGTGGTTTTGTTGTTCTTAGTTTTCAGTGTTATGTGTTTTCAACATTATGGTCTCAATGTTTTGCAGTTCAGTATTATAGTAATTCAATGTTTTGAAGTAGACCCATCCTAACATACCCCCTACCAGTTATTACCTTCCTGCCTACTAACATGGCCTTCCCCTCCATACGATACTTTCAACCCAAATGGTCTGGGGTGCATGGCTAGGTTTGTAAAGTCTCTAGTGGTTATTAGCCCAGTAACAACCTAGAACCTATAAGAAAATCATGTATTCACCTGTACATACCTTATTATTAAGATTTTCAAAGTTAAGGTACTTAGCTTTGGGGTGATGTAAACATGAGGCATATACCAATACTAAGTCAATACCACAGTTTTGATGAGTAACACAAAGATATCTAATCCCTCACTGTTACTCTTCTGACTTCAAAACAAAGAGAGGTGTTTAACTCCTATGACCTAATTTCTAGAAAATAATGCCCTTTCCTTTTCTTAAAACTACACTTTTCCTCTTCTAGTCTAATCCCTTCCCTGTCAAAACAATAATGGATCTACATTTGCAATGAATGAATAGGAGGTGTTCAATTACTTAATACTAAACCTCTGACAGTGGTACTTGATATACTAGCATGTGCCCGTTCTCATAGTAGATCAGACATGTAATAAAAATCCTTATTTTCTTTGCATAACTGCAGCTGAAGAGTACATTCCTGATCTACCATTTATTTTGCCTCCAAAGACTCAGTAAATTACTTGGTTAGGGAGTAGGACAATACTCCAGAGCCAAGTAGATGCATAGCTGAAAGGAAGGATGCAAAAGTCAAAACTGACAATTTAGCACAGTGTTGAGGCTATGAGGAGCTAGTGTACTTCACAGTGTAGTCCAGGGTTTAAGCCCATCAATCTACAGCTTCCTAGTGTACTAATCTCAGTGAGTCATTTAACTAGACAGTGCTATCCCTGTCACCACTGAGAAGAGGCATCTATGCCTACTGGCTTTACATTATTATAAAGAAGTAAATAAGTAATCATATGAGAGCAACGGTTAGCAAAACAAAAATAACACTATTTTGGCCACAACAATGACTAGCTTTGTGTCATAAAAGGTTGATTCTGTGGTCAATACTCTTCCACATATCCCTTTTATGCATGCTGCGAAGAGTAGACACTTTAAGCCATTTCTGCTGATGAAAAAAAGATAGGGATCATGGTGGAAGGTAGGAGAATTACCTGACAAGGATTCTGGACATCCCAGCCAAGCTGACTGAGAAACAGCAGTAACAGACAAAGGGCTGCATTAAGGCCACACCAACCTGGCTGTCACAAACAGACATGAGTGGGTAGCTCTCAATGACTTTCTTGGCACATGAAAAGAATCTGAGGTGCTGATTGTACTTGGTAGTCTAAGGTAAGTGTTGACAAAAATTCAGATGCTCCCCAGCCTCACGGCAAACATGGATGAGTATCTGTCTATGACTCTACATCTGACTACAGGCATGGGCGCCAGTGTAGCCAGGACAGTAAGGATAAGATCAAGCAGCCAACTGCAGCTCATCTGTTCTGAGGGGAGAAGTCAGCCAGGCCTGCCACACTAGCAATGGGTGGAAATCGCTCACAGAAAAGGCCAGGCAGGCTCATGCTCTTACAGCAGTTAGAGTACCACTGATTTGGGGAGGTAGGCATCCAGGGAAGCATGAATAACTCTGCCCACACAGCCAGCCAATACACAGTTCACAAGCTACATGTGCTGGAGTGGTTAGGTTAGGACCACTTCAGGTCCAGTATCTGGCCCACTCCCTATAACAGATTCATACCTTCCAAGGGAATGACTGGGCTGATAAGGTTCTCAAGATTGAAATTAATGGGCTTGTAGGGTTCTTCTCCAGTCCCTGGATGACTGGCTCTCACCCCTAGAAGGAATGAATAAGCCAATGGGATGCAGAATGGAAAGCTACCGGGCAAGTCCCACAACATGAAAAATAAAAACAAAAAGGTCAGGGGCTGCAGTCTACAAGCTGTTAGTATGCTGCCCCTGTAACACACTACAAAGCGACACTATCTGGGTAAGGGTATGCAGTTCTGTATACCATACCAGGAACCAGGACAGGGACATCACCTAAGTACAAAAAGGTTCATGGAAATCAGGGGAGGAAAGAGTATGGACAGTGGCAAAAGCAGCAGTCCTACACTTCAAGGGAAACAGGATGGGTAAAGGGACATGACACAAGTCACGAGGACGGACTCAGACAAAACTACACAAAAAGGCAAAAGAGGGCACCATATGCAGCTACAGATTTCCCAATTCAACCTGAGTATCAGAATATGCTAGATTTGGTGGTGAGAAGACTATGGAGGCATTCAAGGCTTGTGATAGCTGGAAAGGGCACACAAATTCCTGAGAAGATGGGATGAGCGGTCAAATGCTAGCAGCATCATAATGACGTATTAGATACATTTAATTAATTTCTTCTTCCTTCTGTTAGCAGAATAAGAATGAACTTGCATACTCATACAAGTGTGATACTGAATTTCCTAGTCTCAGTTTAAGGAGTACTCAATAATCCAGTGTCCATAGTCTAAAATAACCACACTCATTCATTTATTTATTTTTTTCTAAAAATTAGGTAACAATCCCTCACAATCATGCCCTCTGATTTGCTAAAATGATACTACTGTTGTGGGTCTGTAAATGTATTCTGTCATCCATAATTACCATTCAGAACTTGCATTACTACAAGACTGTAACTGCATTGGTACAGAAACACACTTACAGGAAAAGCAGTTCTATGAAGATTAATGCAATGAAAATTCATCCTGAAATCTACCTAAACATGACAAATCAGTCCTTTTATAGCAGGCAGAACTACCTACTCTTGCAGGCAAAAAAATGGTATAAAGTAACCCTAATGTCCTCGCCAGACAAATTATACAGAACATTATTATTGTAACATCTGCTGGATGTTTGTCAAGATGTTCAGTAGAAAACACAAATACTACTACAGATATAAGGTAGGGTCTTCTTCTATTAATAGGATGCCCACATTTGATCATTTCTTATAATGACGACTATTCTAGCTCTTCTTAATGAATCATGTAGTTCATCTAATTCACAGTATTTGGTTTAATTCCTTAGCTAACATACACATCTATACTCTTTGCAGGACACTGCAGCTGTTTGAGCAACAACAGGTAACTTCATGAACTTCTTTCTAACAGATGTTATGTTGTGTTTCTCCTCTTCTAGAAGGACAAAGTATTAAATATCTTCAAGACTACCTTCCCAGGATTATGCAGAAATGTGTCACACTGTCTTTTCAGGCCTCTCAGCTATTCAGCTCACAGTGAAGAATAAACTGAACTTCTATACTCAAAAGTTCCCAGTATTTTGCTTAGTTGCTCTGCAATAGCAAAACTGGGGGCAGCACATGGAATTATACTTCTAACACACACACACACACACACACACACACACATGAAAACAAATATATTTGTCACCTTTGCAAATACCTTTCTTCACTTCTGATACCATGTGACACTGGGATGCTTGTCAGGATGGTCAACAACAAAACAGTCGGTCTAGATGTGTCAGCAGCCTCCATGAGGTTGTTTCACAAATTCGGTTTCTCTCAAGTGTACCACAAAATGTGTAACTACATGCAGTTAGGTATTAGCATGCTGAAATTTGTGGGTACCAAAGTTAGCTTTGCAAAATATCGATGTTGACTGAAGACTTAACATACAGCCATTTCTTTAGCAAATTACAATTACCTAATGGCTACCTTTTGTTTTAGATTCCACTTGAATTTTTCATGCGTTTCCTTCACGAGGACTTTAATCTGTTTCTACAAAATCTTTATGTACCAGGTCACAAACAGACTTTTTTATGAATATACTCTCTGTCTAGGTTTGTCCTATAGGTCTCGCTCAATCCACCCTTAAATAGCTGCTTAGTTATCTACCTGGAAGGCAACAAGCAGTCAAATGGCAAAAGGACCTCTCTTCCAGTTACAAGCAGGTGTCCATCAGGGCTCTATACTAGGACCCCTTCTCTTTAATATTTTTTATAAACCAGCTTCACACTGCCATAGATCAAGCAGATATAGTACAATATGCTGATAATTCACTTTAATATGTACAGCCCCCACAATATCCAGACTCCAAGAAATTGCTCAAATTTCTTTCTCTTCAGTTGAAACTTACCTGAAAATTTAAAATCTACTCCTTAATCCCAGTAAAACAAAACTGATGCTATTTACCCCAAAACATTATCTCAATCAAAACAATCTTTCTGTTACATTTGCAAATACTACTAAAATTAAGGTAGTACCACATACTAAATTACTAGCATTATAATAAATGACAACTTTAAATTTGATCAACATATTCTTCAAACAATTAAAAAGACCCACCAGAAACTTCTCCCTTTACAGGGCAAAAAAGTACCTTACAGACCAGAAAGAAACACCCTAGCCTCATCCTATTTGCTTCCAGCCCTCTTATATGCCTCATCTGTCCTTACACACCTAAAGTCTACACAAAAATCCCAACTAGTCTCCTGTTACAACAAAGTAGCTAAATTTGCTATCAATGCTGCACACCAAAATCATCACCGTCAAGCCTTAAAATTTCTAAGCTGGCTAGAGTTTAGCAGCTACATAACACATTCTCAGCTAGTTATGGCATTCAGACGGATATTGTCCAGAAAAAAATGCCCTGCATTTAAAAGTCTATTACTGTCCTACACTGCCACAAGGAAAGTCCATTCTGGTAATAAATTTCTGCCAAGCACTACTAAAGCAAATAATTAACTTGGGGGGGGGGGGGGGGACTCATTATAACTCTGGAAAAACCATCCCTGCACAAACAGAAATGACAAACTCCCAAGCTATAAAATCCAACTCAAACACGACCTTACCTAATCCTGGTTATGCTCGTGTTCATCACCGGGCTGAGACCTCTAGTGAGAGCACAAACTTCTTATTGCTTATCACTACTTTTTGCCCTCCTCTGCTTGAATCACTGCACTCCTATCAACCTTCCCTCTTGCACTTGCATCAGTACACCCCTCTTCACCCCATTGTTAAGCAACACATCTCATCTTCATTTCTAGGGTTAAAGCCTGGAATAACCTCCCCTCTTCTCTGACTTCTACCTCCACTATTACACAGTTTAAAAACCCACTTAAATTACATCTAATGAATACATGGCTGTGTTCATGTATTACATAATTTTCACTGTTTTTCAACTCTACACATCTTCCTTCCTATTATACATACTGTAAATATGCTTCATTGTTTATAACTTTAAAAGTTGCTCTGCAGTTCAGTGCTACTTTATGTTAACCATGTTGTATTAGTATGCACTAATATTGCTTATCTGTTCTTGTCTGTATCTTATTCTGTTTTGTTCTCTACTGTGCAGCTTTACTCCCCAGGCCTCCTCTGTAAATTGACCTGTGCCCAGTCAGACCATTCCGATAAACAAATGTAAAATAAAATAAATAAATAAATCTCTCCCTTTTTCTAACTGCTCCCATTCACCGCTCTACCCGTCTTATGCATCCCCTGTACATGAAAATTATGTTCATAGGTGAGAGCCCTTACAAGCTTAGCCATATTTATTCCAAGTTGCCCCAATTGTCGGTGATTAGGTGAGTGACGTTTGCAGAGATATGGGTCTATGGTAGTTAATACAGATTTCCTCTGTCCAGGAGAGACATGGGTGCCACCCCAGGAGTGAATTTGCAGTCACCCATCCACTGATCAAGGCTGCATTTGAAGAGAGTCAGGGAGGGCCTTTGTTTCACATGAATTGGAAGCTTGTTCCACAGAACTGGCAGTGTCTGGGAGATGTATCTATCTCTCCAGTATGACATGTTCATGTGAGAGGCTAGGTTAAGATCCCTGGAGCGAGTGACCCTCCTGCAGTTTGATTTATGAATGTGTAGCATTTCCATCAGGGCCGGGTCAGAGACTGCCCTGTAAGCCAGGCAGAGGTCACCCCTTAGCAACCTGTTGGAGACCTACAGTGACAAGGCTTTCAGTCTTTCCAAGTAAGACTTGTTGTGGGTACCCTGTAATTTCTTGGTGAGAAACCTCTGTGGTCTCTCCAATTGTTGCAGACGTCTGGTGAGGTACATGCAAAAGGGTGCATTGTACTCATTTACTGGTCTGACGAGGGCCGAGTGTAATGGAATTATAATATCCTTAGATCTAAATGTGATGCCTTTACTTATAAGATGTGTCACATGGAAGGATTTCCTTACTATAGTTCAGACTGCTTTCAACTTGAATACCTAGAACACATAACACTGGGTCTACACTTAGAGGGGTGCTGTCTACAATGTAATTAGCAGGGATATCAGGCTTCCCAAATGGAATAATAATGCATTTTTTGCATTTAGCTTTAATCTGTTGCTTTGGCACCAATCATATGTCCGAGTTAACCCTGTCTGCAGTATATTAACATTGTTGGGGGACACAATGATTGCTCCAATTTGCAATCATCAGTGAACTTTGGTCAGCCACAGGCCATCCAAGTTTGCCTGGACTTCTGAGAAATAAATTCTGAACAGTAAGGGGTCCAGCACAGAACCTGTGGTATGCCACTGGTGACTGGTCTTTTGCTAGAGGTGAAGTCACCACTTTGACAGTATGTGTCCTGTCGGTGAGACAGTTGGCTGCCCATCTGGTAATGTAGGGGTTAATTCCCAAATGGGAGAGTTTCTCTATAATACCCGAGTGGGGGATTGTGTCAAATGCCTTGGCTAGGTCAAAATAGGTGGCATGCACTGCCATTCCCTTGTTCAGAGCCTTGGTGACTTTCTTGAAGAAGTCAACCTGTGCCCAGTCAGATCCTCCTTTAACAGATCCGAACTGAGTTGAGTCCAGAGTTTGGAGATTACCAATGCACTTGTTAATAAGGTCCATAATGATTCTTTCCATGGCCTTGCAGATGAGGCTAGTCAAGCTTACGGGTTAATATACTGCAGACAGGGTTAATGCAGACAAATGATGTACCCACACAAGGACATCGATGGGCCAGACTCATCAGTTAATTAGAAACTAATTGGAATCAACAGCTTTCTGCTCCTTTTTGACTCCTAGAAATGGATCTCTGAGGAGCAGAAAAAAAAAAGATTTCCATGGCAAACAAGGTCTTACATCCTGTTCATTCCTGGTAAGTGCTTCTTTTACTTTATGTTCAAACAAGGTGGTAATACCTGCACCGGGCTTCCCTTCTTGATATACCATTAGCTGCATTAGATGTCAGTCGCATGGCCACATTTGAGGTTGATTGCAGGGTAGACATTTGGGTGTTCACAGTCTTTTGGATATCAGCAGATAAAATTCCAGAAAGAGACTTGGAAAGCTCTTTGATCAAGTCTCTCCAGAAACACGTCAAGTATGCTAAATAGTTCAGCACTCAAAGTGCAAAAGTAGCTGAAGTATATATCCATTTCCCTAATTTAACTCCTTTGACTCTCTGCTCAGGGGATGGACAGAGGAACTTTCTTCCGATAGTTCCATCTTTGTGGCTGCTGCTACCATCATACCATCTACAGTGGGGCCCTTTGACCAGTGTTTCCTATCCTTTGGGGCAACCAAAATCTTGTCTGGCTTTTTTGGGATAGGCTCTGTCACACCAGGTTCCTTCCAAGCCTTCTGAGAGATGCAATCTATTAAAGCGGTGGGAAATGGAACCACCCAGGACATTGATGGGCCAGACTCAAAAGCTTCAAGGAAGACAGACTCATCAGAAGGAGTTTCTGTGGACCATCCAAACTTCTTTTTCATCAATTTCAGAATATCCCCAATGGAGAAACCTTTGGGAGGGGGATCTTGGGGAACCTTCTTCATCATCTAAGTCTGTGTCTTCAGTGATGACTTTGGAGAGGAGTCTAAATGTTTCTGTTTACAAGTCCTTTTATGGGGGATGTGTCTTGGGGGGTCTGATGGAGACACTTCAGAGTCAGACGGGGAGCTCAAACATCGAGCTGCCTCGGAATTGATTGGGTCTGCCTGTCCCCATCAACCTGAATGAGAGGAAGGAGGCACATGATCTGCTGGGAGTTAGGAAGAATCTGAACTTAGTAAACACACCACTCACCTCAGTCCAGTCAAAGCCCTCTCCACAGCCTCAAAAACCAACTCAGCTAATAGAGCTGAGGAGGAACTACCTCTATCAGCAGAATCAGCAGGTTTCCCAACTCTAAAAGAGGTCAGTTCGGAGGAAGACTTCAGAGCCGAGCTGTCTAGAGCCAAAGCACCAAGGGGAAGGGACGGCTCAGAAAACTTCAGAGTCAACTCCACCATTGCAGTTCTGATTCCAGTACTCTGAGACTCTTCTCATCCCAGCGGTAACAGTGTTGAGAAAGTGAGGGAAGATGTCGAAGCCAAAGTCTCCAGAATATCTGATGATGGTGCGACGGAAGGGTTTGGACCAATAAACATTGGCTCCAGAAAGGAAGACAGTCTCAGAAAAAGGTTGGATGGTGCTGAATGGCCCATTCCTCACCCCCTCCTCTGAGAAGGGTCTGGGAGGATCCCTAGCTGAATCTAGGTCTTCAGAAATTTCCTCATGGTGTGGTTGATGCCCATCTCAGTTAGACTTCTGATGGATGGACCAGACCTCAAAGAAGAAGCTACAGATGGTGGGATTGATAACAGTTTTTGCTGATGTATTGGTGAATGAAGTGTAGAGCTGACTGGCCCCAGAGAAAAAGGTTTCGGGGAGGGAGTTCAGATCCTGGTTGCAGTTGAATTCGACTGCCTCATCAACTTAAGTGCCAGACCCAAACAGCACTTGGATTCAGAGACCTTTTCTTCATTTTTTCACCCTTTCTTCTTGTCTCTTCTCAATTAGTTTGTCTCTATTTTTTTCCTTAGAACTCCCTCTTTCTTTTTCTTTCACTCTTTCGTTTTCCCTCCTTTTGTCTAAAGAAGGAGAGGAGGAAGGTGCCTTAGTTTTGGAAGACATTTTGGACCCTGTCTGAGGGTGAAGTAAGCCTTTGAGAATAAGTGTATCCCTTCTGATTGAAATGCTGTGGTACCAAAGGTAGCACAGATACTGTAACTATCCTGTAAGAGGGAAGGACCTCAGCAATAAGCACAGAGGGAATGGGGGTCCTGGGGTGGTCTTGTGTCCACAGGCTGAACAATTTAACTACTATCTAAACTAATGTCTACATTTATATAAGTGTGAATCTATAAAGTCTATTAGAAATTTCTATCACAGAACACTATAAAAATATTTCTAAAGGAACTATCTGAAAAAAAAAAAATAAAACTAACTGCGAATTTTAAGCTATTAGAAACACATAACAACTATACTAAAAGGGGGAGTAAAGATTTGAATTAAAAATAGCCATCGCTTACTGTAAAAGCATTGGAGTTCTCCGGAAATCTGTCTGGTTTAACAGGAAGCAAACAAGATCAGAGGTAAATCAGCTAGGAGGGAATTGTGGGTATGGAAGGAGTCAGAGCAATGTGATTCAATAATCTGGTATAAGTCACTGAGGTCCAATTAGGCTGGATCTGACATCCCAAATGTTGAATCAGATGAAAATAGACAACACTGGATACCCAAGTTATAAACCTTCTAGATATACAAGTTTGGAACAGGCAGCCTAAATAGAACTAATCCTATACCATGCTCTCTCAGTCATATGCTATTACCACTATCCTTCTGTCTGAAATTCACTTGTTAATATAAATGTACTGTGATGGAGCTTTTCTCTTTGGTTCTCCTCTGAAAATAGGCTCTGCCCAGTCGAACATTCTTGGTCAACAAATAAATAGATAAATGCAATACAATACAATATTACTGCATACCTATCCTCAAGTCTTTTGTAAAACCTGCCACAGGAAAGAAGCTCCTATTGGTACACTGCAGTAGGATGTGTGCATCAGTACAGTCAAGAAATGAAAGATTTTCCTTGCTTGTAACCACTGGCCATTCCTCTGATACAATGCACCCAATATGCATATGTAAAGGGAATCCCAACAGCCCAGACATGTGTTGCAAAGTGAATCTCCACAGTCGCTTGGCCCCAGCCTCCTGCAGGGAGAAGAATTCTGATGTACATCACTCCCTTCCCAGCAAGAAACAGCTTTATGGTGGCAATTGCATCCAACCTACCACCAAAACACAACACACACACATGCACAATCTGTCCTTTGTTGCCAAAGTCAGTAAATCGGCCCCAGTCACATAAGACATATTAAGGAATACAACCTCTGCTCTATGGAAGTGCACCTACAAACAACATGTTGAAATTCATTCACTGACACATTCATTCCTCTATACACACTTTAAGTAGTTCAGGGTTGCAAGGGAACTAAAGCCTGTCCTGGCACTCGAAGTGCAAACCAGAAAAACAACAGCATGCTAGTCTGCTGAGTGTATTGCAGGACACACACACACACACACACACACGCACACACACACACACGCACACACACACACACACACACACTTGCACACAGCAAGCACACTTTAAGGCAATTTGGAGGAGTGCCAACTCATCCAGATGAGGCAAACATAACAGAAACTATGTTTATGAGTCTGAATTTAACTGGGTGGACAACAGCTCGTAACTACCAACACTAATGTTTAACACCACGACTGCATAGTTATAACACAGTATTTTTGCACATTACCCCATGAAGGTGGCTGGTGTGATTATTCAAACATCACCAAAAATGGAAGTTGTTGGCTCCAAAGTGCATGTAATCCAACTGGTACTAGTAAATTGTATAATTTATTTAGTACTTTTGTCCTGTACTCAAGCAAAACTTCTTCAGAATAAATTTAAGATAGACAACAACCCAGCTTAAATCAAAGTAGTGCCTAATCGGGACACTACCCATTAAATTAAAACAATCTTGTATATAAAAATCTTCATTTTTTTTCAATAAAAACACACATTCATATTGGCCCGGTGGCCCTTATAAGCCTAGCTGAGAATTTCACCCATGTTCCCACAACGTCAGTACCCGTTTCCCCTGTCCAGCAGGGACACAGGTGGGATCCCAGTGGTGTATTTTCTGTTTCCCATCCAGTCATCCAGGTTCCTCTTAAAGAGGGCTAGAGAGGTACTCTGCTTAACATAGAGAGGGATTCTATTCCAGACTGGGGAGTCTCTGGGACACAAATCTGTCCTGCCAACAAGTTCTACTAATGTCACAGACCAGGTTTAGGCCTTGTGTGCGGGTTGCCCGAGTGGATTTTGACTTATGGATATGCAGCAACTCCATCAAGGCTGGGTCTGACATGGCCTTGTGTGCCAGACACAGGTCACCTCCGAGCAGTCTGTACAAGACTGAGTACAGGGACAGGGCTTTTAGCCTATCTGTATAGGACAGGTGTTTGCAACCCTGGATGTTCCTTGTCAGGAACCTCTGTGATCTCTCCAGTTGCTGCCAGTTACATGCCGAAGGAGGCACTGTACTAGATAATTGGGTCTGATAAGGGAGGAGTACAGGGATGTTATGACCTCCTTGTTCCTGAATGAAATATCCTTACTTATGAGGTGGGCCATGTAGAAAGCCTTCTGTACAACGGAGACAACGTGGTGGTCAAAAGTCTGGTTGCTATCAACCCAGGTGCCCAAGTCCCTCACAACTGTTTGCGTGAATATAATTCTCAAATCAAGGTTGAGAAACTAAGGGGGTGAGCCTTCCCAAATGATCTCTCTCTACCCAGTAGAATGAGCTGATGTGATGGGACTGCAAGGAGTGTCCAAAATGAGATTTACAGTAGGTGCAGACAACTCAAAAGCCATCAAATCTAAGAACACAACAAGAACTGGGTGACTGGAAGGGAGAAAATGCAGCCACAGATCAGCAATATTCAGAGCAAACAGGAACCACATAAACACTTCAGCTAAGTACAGAAATTTCTAAATATAAGAGTAATGCTGTTTCACAGCTCCTCCATTAATTAACTGAAGCTATTCACAGTTTGCAAAGGAATTATTTGGTAACTTTTTAACTGAGCCTAGCCAAGAACTCTTAAAACTCCAACAGAACAGAAAACTTAAAACAAAGCAAATGTAATTCTAGAATAAAATACAAAATAAAACTGATCAAACATTAAATGAAGAGCTTCAAATCAAAATAAAATGCAGCCACAGATCAGCAATATTCAGAGCAAACAGAAGGCACACAAACACTCTTTAACCTTTTCCAAAATTTTTAACATATTTGTATTTTTTGTTAAGCATTTCATACTGTGCTTCTCCAAAAATATATCCCTGTATTCCGTCTCCTACAGGCTTTTGAGGGTAGATCTATGCCTGGCATACCGGGCATTGTCAGACCCCACTCTGATGGAGCTCCTGCATATCCACAAAACAAATAGCACCAGAATTACCCATTCTAAAGACTGAAACCTTGCCTGTGGTATAAATAGGACCTGCTGGAGAGACAGGTGTGTATCCCAGAGACTACCCCATCTATGGAACAGGCTCCTCATCGAAGTGAAGCAGAGTTCCACCTTAACCCAATTCAAGTGCAACTTGGACAACTGAATGGGAAACTGGAAATTCATCCCTGGTTTGGCACCTATGTCTCTAATGGACACAGATAACCTGTAAATGGTTCATCTCCCAGGCCCATGCTTACACTTATCACGGGTAGCAGAACTTGTCAGAGATTTGGGATGCATGGCTAGGCTTAAAAAGTCCCTTGTGGTCATTAGCCTAGTAAACACTTATGAACCTATGAACCAAATCATTCAACTCATCTTTTTTATGGCATAGCAATGTTGGTTGCTACACTTTTAAGGGCATTACCAGTTTTAACAATATTAAAACTGTAACAGGACAAACATGTCACTGCATACACCACATTAGTCGTGTTACAGTTACTGTGACCCTGACAGTAGTGTGACATTGTTATGTCCCATATAAACATAACTCCCCACATTTGCATATTTACATTGTTGGCATGCCCCAAATTTGAACATAGGTGATTATGTTGTTACTTTCAAATCTACTTTTAAAACTAACACTGTCCCTACACATAAAGTGTTGTCTCATACAAATCTTATCAGCCAGGCCATCACTTCCATAAAAATATGTTCCAGTATTTGCCAATAATGTCCCGAATTTTCCTTGATGTCTACTAATAGTGATAAACACAGTGAATTATAATAACTAGAACCATTACCATCTCTTCTGGCCTTTTTATCAAATGGCTTGAAAAAAAGTGCAAAGGAATCATTTCCTTTTTGACCCATCTCTTTTATAACATTTTCAATTAAAACAACTGGATACTTTCTATTAAAAAAACATTAGTTTCATAAGTCTTATCTCCCCTACATAAATACAGTCATCAGCTGAAAGTTGATGTGGTGTTACGAATTGTCCTCTGACTACATTATACTTTACCTGTTTTTTGTGTGTCTATTGGTATAATGCAAATATAATTATTAAAATAAGCACATTTCCTATATATTCTTGAACCAACTTTACCAAACACATGGTCCTTATAAATGTATATGTCCAAAACACTAATTCCTGACAGCACATATTCATAGGTAAAGGTTAAAAAAGAAGTTATACCTGATAAATATATAAAAAAAATTGCAACAAAATGATAGTCCCTTTCCAGAAAAGGAAAATATAATTGAAAAATCAAATACATATACATGTATTTGTAAAATTCAGAGCTAAAAACGTAATGTTGCTCCTACTGACGTAAAACTAAACTGGAAAAAGTGGAAACTGATACTACTCCCATTGTGGCTCACAATTTTTCCTTAAAGTGTACACACTCCAAGCATAAAACAGTTATTACCCAACACCAATTCCATAAGTTTATAGACTAACTCAACATCTCCTAAGGGGAAGGGCCTAGTGTCAATTAGTAAATCACAAAAGATGGCCATTCCCCGTCATTGAAGTATTGCTGCAAACAAATTCTTAGCATCTGCCCTAACAAACATTAAAGATTCTTCCGTAACAGTTGATCTTAACAAATCCAATAGATGCTAAGAATCATGAAGTACTTGTGGAAAATTATAATGCACCAATTTTATTTTCCAGTCTATATATTTTCCAAAAGATTCTGTCTTACTGCCCCTGGCCAAAATAATGGACCTCAATGGGGGGGCATCCACATCTTTATTAATTTTTTAGTATCCCAAATCACAGAATCACTGTTTTTTTAACTTCCAAAAATTTACACATTTTCCCGGTTAAAGGCATAATAAATAACTAAACCTTACAATACCAAATCTATCTACTTGTATGCCAAGTGTACCTCATTTTTAGAAACTAATTCATAAATTGCATCATACAACATATTCGGCATCTTATTATTGTACATGACAGTATTCATAATCACAACCCTCCTCCCCTTGTCAGGTTTCATTAAACGCACTTTATCATTTTGCATTAATTCTTCCACTGTCAACTTCTCTCTCCTGTTCAAACTGAAATAACCTTTTTCTTTTCTTTAGTAACAAAGGACATAATTTAGTTTCCACATACTTTTCAAAAATGCCCAAAATGGCTAGGAGGGGTGGATTATATATATCCCATATCTGTAACAGGTGGTCATTTGAATCATTTGAAAAAAACAGTGGACAAATATAACTTCTTCAAATACAGTTTTAGTTCTGAACCTAGTTTTGTATACATAAACTGTAATACCTTAAAAGAATGTTTAGAGACCACACAGTAGGTAACTTTATAAAATTTGACAAAGCTACATGGGGCATCTCCATGTTGATTTTGTAAGGCTTGACATTATATTAATAGTCATACTTATTCATTATTATCTCATACTGAAAACTTTCTATGTCAAGTCTAGATTCACATATGAAACAATGGGGTTGGTTTGACATCATCATTCAGGAAAAAGGATTCTGGAACATGTGCATGACATCAAAGCAAATAATAAAAAAATGCCTTACAACAGGCATTTAGATGAATTTCCTGACCATAAAGAGTTTTCATTTCTTGGTATAGAAAAGGTACATCTAAGATGAGGTTATTATAAAATTAAAGTTGAACAAAATTGAGATTGTAGGCAGTTAAAGCTCCTGGTCTGAATGTTATGGTAAATATAAAATATTTTATAAAACATATATATTATAAATACAAATAGGTGAAATAACTAGTAAACTAACAATTATATTTGAGAAGTTTAAATTTGTTTTATGAATATTCATTTGAATGTAATTCTACAGAAAAATATCTTTGTTGGAAAATAGAGGTGTTTTTTTTTGTCAGCGGCCTAGTTATTTAATAGAAATTTAACTCACCCAAACCTAAAACTCTTTTTTCTTATAGTTCTAGTTCATGCCCATACTGCCTCATGGACAGAAATTTCTTGGGTCTGACACTAAGACTGTTAGTCCAGGATGTTCTGCAGTAGAGAAATTAATCTTTATTTGCCACTTATTATTCATATTTATGTTCATATATTCATAACTGAAAGGCCTACATGTTATTGGGGTGTATGGTGTGAACCACCACTGTAACAGACATGATAATTCACTGTCACTGCTGGTTTATATCACACTATGCTAGAAATATTACTAGTCGTTTGCTAGTAATTATGAAAATAAGCAATATTTCCATATGCACTTAATACTTCAAAAATGGAGTGACTTACAAACATTAGACTTAATGTTGCATGACATTAAGTGAAACCTTAGAAGTTGCTGTAGAAAACTGTATTTGATATTTGCACTAGAAATTGCACATCTTGAGAGATATCCAGCATTATTTGTTTTAATAACTAAACAATTAATCAGATGTTTTCATATTTCTGTAAACATCTCAATACATACACTTAGAGGAATTTCTTATTGTCATGTGAAAATGTGTGTGGTTAACAAAAATGTTTAACACTATATGTCCAGGCTGTACAGTTTTCAAGATATGAGGATTTTTGAGAGACAGTTTATAAAAATATAATTTGGGGGTTCTGTGCATTATCATATTACAGTATTTATGTAAAAGACTGACTACACAGACTAAGAGCAATTGTATCAGTAAGACAGATTCTTTACAGTGATATTTCCAGAGTTTTAACAGCTTTTATTGTTAAAATATTTACATTTATCTTATGCTTAAGTTTATTTTTCAGATAAAGCTCTGAAATGCAATACGTGATTTGATTGCTATAGGGTGTGACATTTCACACTACATAGGTCAGTGTTTTGTTTTTATTAAACAAGAAACATCTGTATTGAATTATCACGTACGACACTGGCAATCACAAGCCATATTGACAATTTTAGTTGCAAACATTATACATCACTTGTAATCTATCTAGTCACAGTCATTCAGACATTACATAGCTCATTGAAATCCTGCCTTCTTCTAAACTTCATTCTACCACTGAATGTACTGTTCCCACAATTCCCATTTTTTCTATGTAATTTGCTCCTAACCTTTTCTAAAGTTCTCAATTCTAATTGTTTTATTTCTGTTACTATACTCACTACTTCTAGTACAGCTGGTTTAGACTTTAATTTCCGTTTTCTAGTAATTGCTTTTTTTGGCAGCCACCATAATCAGACTCAGCAAGGCCTTACTATGTCTAGGCAAATCAGATTATGTATCATAACTAAAAAAAAAACAATTTCCTTAGTTACACCAATTTGCTCACCTAATATTTCTAACAGAGTAGTCTGCAGAGAATCTTTAAATTCTGCCAACTCATAACACTTCCAGAAAATGTTCTCAGTTACCTCTTATTTCTCCATCATACCTCCAACACTTGCTGTCTACCTGAGGAAAAAATTCTTCGGAGTCTACTTGGAGTATAAAGATATCTACGTAAGCACTTCCAAGCAAAGATTCAAAATCTTCTAGACTTTGCTGCACATTTGGGAGACATACATATACCTCCCCATTGTTTCTTTGTGAATTGTTTATCCAATCTCTCTTCCCAATCTTTTCTTGCCTGCTCTGATTGATTCTTATGTTTATCATACAACATTTTGCAAGCTCTACTAATTATTCTTTTTTTAACAGCAGCTTCTTTTCTAGATTCTACTAAAAACTCTACCAGTGTTGGTCTTTCACTTAGGATCCCCCTACTTTTTTTTTCGTTGTCTATACTCTGATATCAATCCTTGATAGGGAACTCAATCTCTAGTCTGCAGTCCAAATAAATTATTGGCCTCTTCTCATTCTATTACCTTTCCCTCTCAAATTATTTGCCCCCAATACCTTGGTTCTTTTGCCAGTTTTATCCAAAAAAAATGCAGCCCCCTCTTGCCTAATGTATCCTAACTGCAGTCATCCCTATCAGCAGAATCTCCTTTCTCCATTCCCGTGTTGGCTTAGTTTTTATAATACTTTCTGCTACTTTATGAATATAATATTCTGTATGGTTATTGTTATTCTATTTAAGGAACTGCATCCAAAAATTCCCAGTCTCTCCTTGTTTCTTGAGCTTCCTCCCTGTTTCATTATCATCCCTTTCCACTTTGAATTATAGGTTTCTGTTTGTGCAAGGTATAGCAGCCTTAACTGTGCAGCTCTGAAATACTGCTTCAAATCCGGTAATCCCAAACCTCCTTGTACTACTGGAAGAATTAGCTTATCCCATTTGACTCTTGCCCTCTTCTCCTCCCATATAAAATCCTTCAGCTGTTTATTAATTGTGATCCACAACTTATCTGGTTGTTAAAAATAGGCCTGATCTACGTACAAAACTAAAGGGACTAAATATATTTTAACTGCTTGTATCTTGCTACCCATATTCATATAACAGAGCTTCCAATTACTTACCTTTTATATTATCTTTTGTTTTGTCTCTTCTCACATATCCTTAGCTTCCAGATCGGAATCCTTTTTAATCCATACTCCTAAGTACTTCATTTCATCATGTCCCCATAAATATGGATATTGCTTTACCAATTTGTGTGTAGGTTCCTAATTTACAGCTATTGCCTTTGCTTTAGCTTCATTAATTCTTTATCTCAAAAAGATATGAAACCAACTCAAAATGTTCCATAACACTGAAATGTCATTTTCTGGTTTTATCAGGTATAAAATAATATCATCTGCAAACACAGCCAGATTTTCTTGACTACCATACCACTTATACCCTTGAATTTCTAAGTCCTTTCTTTTCTTTGACAATGGTTCTGAATATAATGCAAATAACAAAGGGGAAAGAGGACACCCTTGCCTGGTACCTCTGCTCAAACAGAAATTATTACAGAGGAACCCATCCACTTTAATTTTAACCTCCAGTCATATCCTCCTAATCAACCTTATTTGCTATTTGCACTCTACATTTTTAAATATAGCTCACTACTATTTATTTTTTGTATCTATCTGTGAGACCATTAACATTTAAATATAATATTAAAGGCATTGTTATATTAAAAGGTTATTTTCCATCTTTTATGTGTAACAGTTTTTTATAAGTATCTAGTTCCAGCTTATATGTTACAATTGCATAAACTGTTTGGGAGTTGATCTTTTATACAGTTGTTTCTTGTCATATCCATTTAAGCCTATGTCACATCTTACAAACTTTTTTGTTCTACTGAAAGCCCTAAAACCTAATAATACTAACACACAAAACTATGTACATCTTCAAATGCTGAAGTTTTACCCTCCTAATTGGAGCAATTGTCTCAAACTGACAGCCATACTCACACAGTTGGGTTAACCTAAAAGGAAGGTTATCCATGCTAAGACACATGGTACAGCCTTGCTTCTACTAAGTACTGTCTGGTTTTGTCTTATCTTTATTGCTCTCCCAGACTGGAAAAAACACTTGAATGCTTTCAGAAAACATTATCTCCTAGCCATTGAAATACTACAACTGAAAAAAAAAGTATTTTGTTTTTATTGCTCTTCATCAGATTGTCTTCATGGAGACATAAGAACCAGACACACCACACAGGTGTTAATATAAAATGGTGTTTGCATCTTTGTTTGCCATTCTGATGAAGTCCGTTGTACTTAGAGCAAAAGTGTTAAGTAAAATTTTATTCATGTTCACCAGTTGCAGTTTGCTATTTTATTCAGTCTGGGGTTGTTTCTAGCACATAAAATTAGTTTTTCTATTTTTGAGAATTTGGATGTGTTGCAGTGGAGTTTTGTAATGGCTGGTGCCATCACTGTATATCAATCTTCTCCCGTGATCAAGTGTTTTTGCATACCTTAGTGGCGCTACAATCTGTTACAATGTTAATGCTGATGATACAAGTTCAACACTGGTCTGTATTTCATTGGGACAACCTTCTCCTAAAGCAGAAAATGTACTGAACTTCAGCAATCATGGCAAAGGTATTTTTGGAGTTTCCACAGGTGCCAACAATATGTACTATTTGGAAAAATGCTGTGCTCCAGCAAAACCTTTTGACAGCTGTAAAACTTTTAATGCTCCTTCCACCTCTTCTAATAATGACTTAAGTATAAGAAATGAATTAGGCGGGTTGAGAAGAAATCTAACAAGACTTTGGTGTATGATAATTTATATTTAGGGCACTGTGTTAATTTACAAACAGTGCCAAAGAGGCTTAAGATCTTGTAAGTGCCCCAATAACATTAGCATCAATGATAATATCCCCAATAACATTAGCATCAATGACAACATTTATAAGGAATTGAGTTTTTTTTACTAATCGTGGCATACAACTTATGAAGATCTTTATGAGACACAATATGTTGCTAATGTCACAAATAAATGAAGAAATATGCAAACTAGATGCTAAGATAAAAAAGTAATGCTGTTTTTTTCAGTGGTTAATGATTACAAAGCTGTTTTGGTGAGGTGAATAAAGAATTTAAAAACATTATTTCACATAAAATCAAAAAGATTAAAGATTCAGAGGCTTATGCCAACGGTAGTCCATTCCCACTTTCCCCTAAGAAAGGGTTGGGAGGGTGGCCTAATGGTTAAGGTGTTTGCCTTGCAAACACAAGGTGCAGGGTTTGAGTCTCACAAGGGACAATTGGCTAGGCTTAAAATGGCTCGTAAGGGCAGTTAGCTTAGTACTAATCTATGAACCTATGAACAATGGTTTTCTCTGCTAGGTTGGGTTCTGTAGACTTGAAGTTCAGATAATTGAAAGACTGTGAGACTGCCATAAGGTTTTCTTTCCATTTTTTAATTAAACACAAGAAGCTTTTATGGATGCAAAGATTAAAGTTCGCAAAAAAGGATAGTCTTTTATTCCAGTGCAATATGATAATATAGCAGACAAATTGAAAGAGTTAAGACTATATGTACGTAAAGTAAATGTTGCATATTTATTACAAAAAGTTAATATGAAGGACAATGTGTTGTTTAAACCATCTACTTTTAACCCCTCCCTCCTTATTTCAGTACTGCAAGCATTTCTTAGACAACTGTGAAAGGCAGCTTCATCCAGATTATACTATCTGAAACTTTGCTTAACATATAAATCTATTTATAAAAGCTGATAAGGAATGGTGATGGTTATGTACAGTAAAAATTATATTTCTTCGACAGAATCACTGCTTGGTAAAAATACGCAATATAAGAAAATCAATTTATATGACATCCACAAGCATCACAGGATAATTAATAACGAGTTTTTGGATTTACAGGAACAAGGATATAGAGATGTTGATATTTATGATATTTTTAAATACTGGTGAACCTAAGATTGTGCTGTTACTTAGAACAGCTAAGATTCATAAAGATAACATAAAACCCCCCATTTAACCCATAGGTTATACTAGTGAGTTGACTACAGATGCAGTTTTGATTTACTTGGCTTACTTGTTGAACCCTTTAGTAGAAAAAACTTTTGTCTTATGTTAAGGATTCTTGGGATTTTCTGAATCAGTTGAAGCTTTATACTTTTAGCAGACATGAACAGTTGATTTCTACAGTAGACGTACATTCATTTACATCCATTTCTGGATTAGAAGGGATGGATTTTTTTCAATATTTTTTGTTAGACTATACTACATTTGATAATACTGAAATAAATATGGTGTGCTAATTAATGGAAATAGTGCTTAAATACATGTTTTATGTTTAACAGGAATTATTTCCAACAAGTAAAATGAGTAGCTACAGTAGTATGCTAAGTTGATTATGGGATGGTACGAAAATAAGCTACTACCTTCAATTGTTATCTTTGAACAAGTTTATTGTACTAGATTTGTTGATTTATTTTTTATTTGGAAAGGCAACTGGAATAAATGTAAATTATTTATTGATAAAATGAATCAGACTACTTTTCTAAAGTTCATGTAGGGAGACATTGATAATGAGGAAAAATATTTAAAAATTAAAATTGACAACAGAAGTCGAGAAATGAACATTTGCTAGCCAATTACTTTGCAAAGAAACTGCTTTAAAATAACTTAGTTTATTCTAATCTAGATTCTTAAATTGATTAAAGACAATCCTCCGGATTTACTATACCTCCATGCAGTATTAGCTTAGTCCTGCACGGAGGCGGCCATTTAGGAACAGGATGGCAGCGCCCCATGCATAGTAATGAGGCGCGCTGCCTGAGCTCCTAGTCTTACACAGAGCGTGTAAGAGTGCAGGGGGCGTGTCTGAGAGCAGAGCTCTCAGAATATATATGCCCCCGCAATGAAGAACAGCAGAAAGGTGTCAGAAATGAGCGAGACCTGTCATAGGTGGCCGCATATCCCCACCAACAGTCCCCCTTGTGTACAACAGCAACAGTATACATAAATAAAATGAACAAACCCTTTATTTTTTTTTTTTTATAAAAATCCCATTAAAGCTAACCGTAGGTGCGCGGGTGTGCCCATTGCTTAGCTATGGTTAATGCAGCTTAAATGACTGAAGAGGATAACAAGGAAGATGTATGCAAATGACGCAGCATAGCAATAGTGTATTGGGCAGAGCATTCGCCTTACGAGCAGGCATCCCCGGTTCGAGTCCCACTGCAGCACATTCCATTTTCCATGGCAAAGCACATTATGATCAATATTTATGTTGCAAAACCCACTAAATAACATATATTTATGAACTGGAGTAATAATGAATACAGCACTAGTAAGCAGGTTCAAGCACCAACAAGTAGTAGGAAGCATATTTAAGCACTAGTAAGCGAGTTTAACCTCGTTTGCACGGTGGTAAGCAATCCCTACACTTGTTAAGGAATCCTGAAGCCAACTCTCTGTAAGCAGATATAACAGCAGGTTACCAGTGCTTACCGTCGGGCAAACACGCTTACAAATGCTCAAAAGTGCCTTAATCACTCTGTAGCAAACGGCCCTTGTTCTGGCCATCACAAAATAAACAGCCATGCAGGTCTCGAACCCAGGAACCTATACACCATAGTCACAGTAGTTAACCACCAAACCATCACAGAAGTACAGAAGAATGAGCTATCAGCAAACAAGTATTCACCATAGTAAACCAAACTGAACCTGTGAAAGGAATCAGTATACAGACATATGTACCTTAACCCACTACATAACATAAATATGTGAACCAGAGTACAGCAGTAAGGCCAGAAGTCAGGTGTAATTGTAATATAGTGTTGAAGTTCCCAATAAAATACAAGGACCCCATACTGTGTACGTACATATGAATCATGGATACCAGGCATACATATAAGGTGTAATGAATAATAACTCAATGCCAAAAAGGAATTATAATGCAAAGTCTAATGTAAGCAACGCTAAGCACTGCACAGGCCAGCTTAAGAGGTGTAAGCAATGTGTAGGCCAGCTAACTCAATGTGCCCAGTGTTATATCCATTTAAATAATGCCAACCCTAGGTAAGCAGGTTTGCCCATAGCTTAGCCTTTTCAAAACCAGCCAATCACGGAAAAGTGCAGGAAATCGGCCCTACTTAAACCCTAGAGGCGGGAATACATCTCATAACTGGTTGTAGCTTCGCCTTGCAGGCACAATGGCAGTAAGGGGAGAAAGTGTGCACTTCCAGGCGCAGCACTGGTGCATCCAGGAGTCCAAGGTCATGGCAGGACTCCTTGTCAAAGACCATGATCAGAGACTGCTGCAGGACCAGTACCAGGGCTCGCAATATAAGGCAGAGGCCTGGGACCATCTCGCCCATGACCTCACCAGTGCCACTGGCATACCCCGAACTGGTGAGCAGGTCAGGCATCACTATGACGACCTGAAGCGGCATAAGAGGGACCTCTTGGTGGAGTGGCTCCAAGAGGCTAGAGCGTCAGGGGATGTTCCAGTCATGTGTAAGTATCACCCCACTGTGTATGTAATAATTGCCAGCTCAGGTACATCATGGATAGGTATGGCTAAATATTCCTCTTATATCCCCCACAGCTGCAATGGAGGGGCCGCGAGCCAGGACGTCAGTTGCCTGGCGAGGTTGCGACGTGAGACAGGTCAGTAATACTCATGCAATTACTGTAATAGGAAATAAAACTAAAAGTAGCAGTAAATTAATTGCCTTTATAAAACCTGAATAGTTCAAGGCAAGTACTGCATACACTAGAGATTATGGCAGGATGAGTCTCATATTGTTTGTATGTCAATAAAAGTGTAATAGCCTGACAATAAAGGTCTAACTGCTGGACTTCATGTGTATACTCTGGTATCATATGGTAATGTAGATTAGCAATCAAGTAATAATACTGTAGTATTAAGCACTGTTACCCACACTGTGCACCATAAACTGGATGTGTAGGAATGCCTGTATATGACAGGTGTAATCCCCAGAGGCCATTTAGTACAACTGAGAGACACATAGACAGAAAACAGGGAAAATGCAGACAACAAAACCCAAATAGCACATGCAACTGAGATGTGAACTGTTGTTTATTTAGCACACACAGCCATGGTTCGAATCCTTCCAGTGGTAGTACTCTGCATACAGAATCATACGCCACAACTGTACAGAAATGTTTAGAATGTCCAGTAAAGTGGTCCATATCTGTTGCCTATCAACCTGTCCCCCTGGGAAATCAGTGGGATGATCCCAGACATATAGGCAGCAAACAGGAAATACAATTGACTGACACACATCTATGAGAACAAAGCTGGCACACTAGCAACTCCACAATACTTTATGAGACTAAGAAGCCAAGTATGTCCCATTTACACCCCAACTTGTCAAGCTGTGGTCAGAGTGTGTACAGTAACAGAGTGAGATGTATGTGCATAATAGTAATGTGGAATCTGGTACTGTGTGTGGGAACATTCAGGTAGTGCTAATAAACATTTCTCCCACAGGTCTGTCAGATACCAACACTGTGCCCAGAAATACAAAAATGATTCCCAGTACTGGTACTGTTTACATTGGTATTGTTTGGCAGTGCGACTGATGCAGTTAGCTCTGAATAATGAGGTATTACACAACACTGTCGCACACACTGTCGTACAACATATAACTGTCTAGGAAATCTGTATGAGTGTGTTGTAATTCAAGGTCAGACTGCAAAAGCACAGGGGATTAATAAGATAGAAAACAGATAGGAGATATACAGCAATATCGATATAGCAGACACAACTGTGATGGACAGTGTTTATGTTGTAGGAGACACAGCCATGGTCTGAATCCTGGGAGTGGATGTAGGCTGCATACAGAATCATACCTCACAACTGTACAGATGAGGCCAGAATGTCCAGTATATGGGTCCATATCTGCTGCCTGTCCCAGCAAACAGGGAATACAAGTGATTGTCAAACACCTATGAGAAAAAACCTGCCACTGTAACAACCCCAGAAACTGTTAGGAGAGTAATATTTCAAGTATGCCCTATCTACACTCCCATGTTGTCAAGCTGTGACCAGAGTGTGTACAGTAACAGAATGAAATGTATGTGCATAATACTAATGTGTAATCTGGAAGTTTGTGTGGCAACAGTCAAATAGTGCTAACAAACATTGCTTCTCACAGGTACGTCAGATGCGAACACTGTGCTGAGAAATACAGACCATTATAACCTGTACTGGTACTGTTCACTCTGGTATTGTAGGGAATTGTGGGTGTTGCAGTTTCTCTGAATAATAAAATATCACTGATCACTGTCACCCACACTGTGTTACAGAATATAACTGTGCAGGAAAGCATGTATAGGTGTGTGAGGTCACTAAAGGTGGAAGAGGGCAATAGTCTAGATACGTCCCGGTACACCAGCATGTGGTCAACACATGGCCAGAGTCTGTGCAGAAAGAGCTGGATAGCTATGTGCACATCATCAACCTGGAATCTGGGAGTATGTGTAGAAACAGTTAGTTAGTGTTAACAAACATTCCCTCCACAGGTATACCAGGAAAGACGTGTATACTGCAGGTAAAACCAGATCATGTGTAACGATGACGACAGCCATATCACTGTCCAAACTAAGGCTATAGGGTAGTGTAGTAAGACTTGTAGGATACAGACAACAGCACTGACTAGGAAAGTAATGTGGACTGCAGGAATATACTAGTTGTTAATTCACATCCCCCCCCCCCACCATATCTCCAACAATAATCAACACACCCACCCCCAACTGGTATGTAATGTCACCTATGTTCTGATACTGTCCAATTCTTTGATAAATATATTAATGGTTCCCATGCATGTGCTACACTGAATTATTCCAACATTGGTGGCATGGTGCCATCAATGTACCTGCATACTGTTCTTATTACCACTGTGTTTCCATATATGCATGTGTTCTGCTTGCTATGCAACTGTTCCGTATCTGGGTTAATGGGAATATCTATGCATGTTGTTATATCTAACCTTGGAATGTATTGAGTATTATTAACCCACATGACGAAATCTAAACACTATAGCACGCTTGGGAAGGCCGTCCCAGGGGACCCACCTGTCCCACCTCAGCTGGCCGTGGCAACGGGCACCAGCATGTCTGGGGACCAAACCGGGACCTCCCTGTCTGTTGGTCCTGCATCACCTTTGGGTGGAACCACCTCAGGGGATGGAGTTTGCCCCCGCCCAGGAGTGGGCGCGGACAGGCACCTGTCACCCATCACCAGGTCGGGGTCGTGGTGCGTAGAGAGAGCAACCGGCAGTTTGGTGATCTTCTATGCCAGCTCGAGGGCCACATGTCGTGATCAGAGAGTCAGCCTGGCTCTGTGACTCAGCCCCCAGCATAGCCACCTTCGGGGCTGTGAAGGTGCAGTGGTGACTGCCCATGGGTGGGGACCTCAGTCCCACTGTTTCCACTAGGGGGCTTATGGGCTTCTGATTTCCCAACACCCCTTCCCATCAAGGTGTTTACCACCCCCGACGTGTCATATAACGCCCCTGTATGCATCTTGTTTGTCTGGTCTGTTAACCTACTCAACCTACCTCCCCAAATATACCTACTACCCCTCCCCAACATCCAACTCTCGCATGAAAAAAAAGGGAAATCTGTTCCCACAAAAAAATCTCGCCCCATACACAGCTGTCCATTTCGTACACGTGTCCACATGTAATCTGGTCTAATTGGCATCACAACTAATTTTTGTTGTTCTCACCCCCTCCCATGGGTTTGAGTGTCCAAATCTACCTCCAAATTCAGTGTATATGCACAGCTGCTGCTGTAGAAGAAATGGGCAGCTATGGTCCTTCCCTACACCCTTCCTGCACATCCCTGGCTATTTTCCCTACTGCCTTTCCCTCTTTGTGCCCCTTTTTTCACCACTTTCCTATCAACCCATTTTTCTTTTCTTTTAAAGAAATTAGCATGGGGGGTAAGTGGGAGTAAGCACTTTTAAGCCTGTTTGCGTGGGGTAAGCAATGACTACACAGGTTAAGCAATTTAGAAGCTGAGTATAAGAAACTGGAACCGGAAGTTATCAGTGCTTACCTCCGCACAAACCCACTTGCAACTACTTTAAAGTGCCTTAATCACTCTGCATCCAATGGCCCGTGTTCTGCCCAGCAACAAAATAAACAGCCTCTGCAAGGCTCGCACCCAGGACCCTGCACACCATAGCCAAAGTAATTTACCACTAAGCCATGTCAGATATACATAACCCTGATGTTTTCAAAAACATATCATCCAGCCTAGTCATTCAACAGTACAGAGAATTTATTCCACCATTTAGATGTGTGTGTTTAAATATATTAATATCTAAACAGATGCAACATATATATGTATATATATATATATATATATATATATATATATATATATATATATATATATATATATATATAGAAATATATACATATATATAAATATATATGAACATATATACATGCAAATGCCTACATCTATAGATATATGGCAGGTTTGATATATACATATATATGTGTATAGGTATATGTGTATAGGTATACATGGACATACATCTGTAGATAACAATGGGGAAATAAAAACATGCATGTCCACATGCAACGTTAATAGGGTTGAGAGGCCCCAAATAATATACGTCTTGTAAGAACAGGTATACCCCCCCCCCCAACAGCCAAACACATCCCCACTGCAATACACTGCCAAGTATTGCGGATCCCATAACCAAGACCAGACACGACATGGGCATCCCTAGGATACATATACACAGACACATATATGCAGATACAGATATATATATATATATATATATATATATATATATATATATATATGTATGTATGTATATATATATATAGAGAGAGAGAGATGTAACTATACATACACATGCAGAGATATGTACAGTAAGTTACATATGTAGTACATGCACACAATATGAAACTATTCCTACAGTTACCACCTTACCAACTGGAGACTGTATGAGCCACCCATACAAATGACATTCATTGCCTGCAACATATACCCACAGAGATATCAAAAGATATAACACCACACACAGGTGTGCATAAATGGGAAAGCTTTATTTGCACATTATTACAGTTGTATATGCCATGTTATATAGTTGTTTGGACACGGACATCCATATAAACTGAGTAATGCAACTGTGAAACAGTTATACTAATACAGTAATCTGGAAAAGTTAACAAATGTTGCTGTCCAGGCCAAAGCCATCAAGTAGTACAATAGTAAAGACAGACTGGGCCACAGGATACCAAACAATCAATGGTAAGTAATGCAGGTATATAGTTCAGCAGCCTCTATCTACACTCTGTAGACAATCCCTAGGGGGGGTAAAGACCTCGGTTGACACAATGGGATGTAACTGTTACATAACAAGGCACAACTGACACCATCACAAGCACACTGACAAACAGAACAGTCTGTATGGTAGGTGGCAGTAGGCCTGCATTTAACCAAGATGGACTGTATGGTAATGTACATCCATATACCTTAAAGCAGCTCACCCCTGATGGTCTTCAGGACTTTGGGCTTTCAGGATTTTGTAGCGCTCCCATATACATATATGTATATATAGATATACGTGTACATAGATAGATGTATATATGTATATATAGCTATATATGTATGCACATCCTTTGTGTACAGATATGCCTAGTTATGTTGGTATATATGTAGATATCAGTAACTATATGTGCAAACATATCTATTCTGATATACCTACTACTGTCAATATATATCTAGATATCCATATGTATATGTGCATATGTATCTCTATCTGTATATGTGTAGATATATATTGCTCTTTATATGTATATATCTGGGTGTTTATTTGTATATCTATGTACATATACTTATCCATCTATGTTTGTTGATATGTATATCTGTATGTCTAGATATCTGGATAAGTATATGTACATATATCATCACCATATGTCCTGAACATGGAATGTAGCCCTACCTCAGCCCCTGTAGTCCCAACATCGTAGTGCAACAGGATGTCAGGTCTATATAGCAGGTATACTTGTAGAGTATTGCTACTGTAATAGGGATTGTCTTCACAGACATGGTGTGTGTGGAAGGTCACATCTGCTTTTAACATGTGTGCCATTAGCTACTGACAGACATCCTAAGACATCATAGTACAGTACCACTGCTAGCATGTAATGCTCCTGTGGACTACAGCAGAGATAATGGCCAATATATGTGGACAGTCTGACACACTCTGGACAGTCCAGAGGTCTACACATAACCCCTTAGTGCAAGACATGTGGACCAATCCTGACAATGTGGATGTTAACAGCCATGTAAGATGGGTATAACACGTAACTAATGGTATACATCTGCCCCCATAGGTTATGCATTCACACATCCCTGTCTATCCTGCCACATAATAACTGCTGGTAAGGAGGTGCCATGGCCACATACCACCCACTAGAGATTGACATACATCTGTACAACTTACCACTGCTCTGTCTGACTGTTATGGTGGCCCGGCAGCAGTACATCTGGCAAGTAACTGGACATTACATCTCACTGGGTAAGTACATTAAGCTGATAGACATGTAACAAAGCACTATGCAGGTTACAGGCAGACCGGCTCAACACTAGCCTACATTTCCTATGGGGGAATGCACATGTACCTGCACATAAATAGCAGGCTCTACAGGCATGCCACAAAACAGAGTAACATACACCTGTGTGTAAGTGCATCACCACAACCAATGTGAGCACAGCCACAGCTACATATGGCATGTTAGCGTAATATTACAGTATATGGACTATCTGTTCAACACCAACCTCATATGTGCCACCCACACACTAACCCTAGATAAACTGGGCCGCCACACAGTGTGGTCTGCTGCCTGTCTGTGGTATGGGACATGTGCGTGTATGGCCCTATAAACATGTAAGCTGATAGGGTAACATACAATGGAGCAGCATGTAACATCACATAGAACAGGACCAAGAACAATGACATCTACCACAGTCCGTACACAGGCCAAGGTACATATTAATACACACACTGCTGACAATCACCATAAGTACACAGACCTCAGTACTGTACCCACAGCATGTCTGGGTTATGTCATCAAATATAACCCCTACTATACATTACATGTGTAGCAGTCTGATAACTCACTGGCTTATCAGATATGATGTCACTAACTATGGTGTACAGTACATATGCACCCCTTACTGCATGACAAATGTACAAAGGTTGTCAGGGTTGCAGCTGGAGACACATACACAGGGCCAATATTGACATGTTGCTGTGATAACCTCATACATTTACTGTTGTAACAGGGTTTGTTGCACCATATGTCCTATGAGGGATATGACGTCAGTAACTCTCAGGGCTGTCACCATCTACAGACTGCAATACTCACACTACCTTCTGCAGTTCACAGATAGGTGCTCTGTGGGTAACACCTGAAACAAAAGGCACCACACAATGGCCAGTCTGCAGATGGCCCTACAGATGAGTGTTCCCTCATTAACACAGCACTGACATGGCAGGTATGTAAACATGTAGGACAGCCATATCCACACACACCCTGTTAAACCAACATTACTTCAAATGCAGTATAACAGCACTTACAGTCTGTAGTCAGGTCAGGCACATCCCCCTCCTGTGTGTTGGCCTGTTTCCAGAGTGTATGTTGTTAGAGGTAAACTTCAGTTCATCTGAGATGCTATTTGCCACACAACAGATCGCGTTTCTGCTCACAGTGAATGAACGGCCCACCACCAACATGATGTTCCTAGATACTGGTGTGTGTTTCCATGCAATTGGCTATGGGAATATTACCACAGCTGTTCCACATGCAATCAGCTAGAGGAGGGCTGCAATTCGTGCAGAGACCATCAGCTGATCCTGAGCATCACTTAAAATGCACATGTTGTTGCCTAAGCAAAGCAGGTGCAAGTCTCCACATCCACTAGAGAGGGAGTAAGAGAGGCAGACACAGGCACAGAAAAGCCAGGGAGGGGTGGGAGAGTAAAACTTACACGTTTGTGTCACACACCTACCAGTACAGGGTATCAAACCCCCTATGACTATGCAGTGCTATCACATGTCCATGCAGTTATTGGATGCGCCACATAGGTTACATGTTGGGGAGCCCTCAGAACGTATATGTGATGGTGAGTGACATCTGCAACAGGGATATGGTAGCTATGTGGTAGGTGTAGTACACGTGCCTGCACGCATGAACAGGTGTCAGCGTCAACACAACCACACTCTCACAGGGATGCACACACATTGCCACACTTGGCAGGGCCAGAAATACAACTCATCACTAGTGGGATTACCACAACACAGTACTGTGCAGGTGTCACATTCATGACAGGGGTCATATAGAGGTTATATGTGCAAAGAATGTGGAGGTGTCTGACATTAGACAGCTTGCTTCAGTATGCCAATGGGGGTTGTAGTGAGTGTGAACGTGGTCATACATCATACACATGGGTGCCAGTACTGACATGCATGTGTGTACTGCTTCACGGGTGTGTTGTGGCTGATGGTGCCAGACAGCTATACAAGGCTAGGTGATGGGTATACCTTGGCATCAGGCCACATGACAATGGTCTGCATTGTGGCTCAGGGGTGTAGTGTCTGGAGTTGCCCACACAGGTGGGTACTGTATTCACCATCCAGTCACCTGGGTGACTATTGCATGTGGCCTACGTTATGCATTGCTTGCCATGTATGTGTTCCTTAGTCCATGATATGGACAGTGTCTGGGATGTGCACACCTCCCACATGCATGTATAGTGACATGTGGAACTGTACCTGGGGTGTCTGGCCCATGTTGTGTACACATATCGTTATCATCAGATGTGTCAGTCCTGGCCTCATGTGGCGGGAACTGTTCATGGACAGCAGGTTTGCCCTGCACCTACATTGATAGCATGATACCGGTATTCCCTGGTGTAAGTGGCAACTTTCCATACAGGGCTTGTGTTTCAGGCATGTTATGTCCTTTGTGGGTCACATTTGATGGCACCACAGGTGTTGCAGGTGTCCAGTGGCGAACATGGGGAGGTGCAATGTCGGCATGTACATGCCTATTGGACTGATGGACAGGGTGCAATGCCCTCTGTAGCCCACTGCAATCACACCACGGTTACCATCAGTGGGCAATATGCACGATACTACCAACACAGCAGCTGTTGCCTAGGCAAGTGTGTGTGTGTGTGTGTGTGTGTGTGTGTGTGTGACATGGGTTGAAAGTGTACCCTGGGTAATACAAGGGTTGCTAACTTTGTTCAGCTGACATTGATGTCACATTTAGGGTATGGATTTGCACCCCAGCCTCTTGGCTATTTCATATCTGTTATCTCTGTACAGTAGACATTGTGATATATACTTGGCCCACCATATAAGAAGTTTGCAAAACCCGCTCCACATTGAGTCCAGTTGTTATACACACACAACCACCGCCACACAGGATACGAATGACACACACACACACACACACACACATATGTCATGTCTGGGATTAATATTCCTACCTAACTAGTATAGTACACAGTAGCACTACACCATTATTGGATGTGCCACAGAGATTACTGGAGTTCTTCTCCAAATGTGTATTTCACAGTGAATGACAGCAGGATTGCCAAAGTAGGGGCATTTGAATTGTAGGCAGTGTGACTACCCTAAAAAGCACTGCTCTCTACACAGAGTCGGACAGACAGACAGACACACACACACATACACTTGCCAAGTCTGGGATTAGAACTCCTACCTATTTTATCACACTGCAGCAGTACGCAGTTATGGCATGCTCTATGGAGATTACCGGGCTTCAACCTTCCCAGAGGTGTATTTCTAGGTGGATGACATCAGCAGCCTTGCCAAAGTAGAGCATTTGAATTGTAGGGGGTGTGACTACCCTAAAAAGCATTGTTCTCTACACAGAGTCAGACAGAAACACACACACACACATAGACACACACACACTTGCCAAGTCTGGGATTAGAACCCCTAACTATTTTATCACACTACAGCAGTACGCAGTTATGGGACGCGCCAAGGAGATTACTGGACTACAACTCTCGCAAAGGTGTATTTCACAGTGGATGTCCTCAGCAGGCTTGTCATAGTAGGACTATTGGGAGGGCAGTGTGTGCGTGCATGGGCCATAACCCATTCATCTAGAGGTTGACACACCACATGTGGGCACACACAGGGTCAGATTTCACAGGTATGTGTATACAGCTGCTAGATGACTACTTCCTTGTACCGTCATGTTACACAGCTAGCACGTGCACCACATAGTCTGTAATGCTGACAGATACCGTTGGCTAGTAATCTACAGTGAGTGACATCTGAACCTCATGTGGTTGTGGACCTTTGGCTGTGTGCTGGGTGGGACAGGCCTGGATGGCTCCTTGTCACAGTCACCCTCTTCCACACATCTATGTATGTCTACCTTTGGCTTATTATAGTGTGTTGTCCTTAGATATATGTCTGTATTCCTATCCACTGTATGTGCAACGCATGTGTGATGCATACTGAGGAGTGTCTGCTCTAACATCTGCGACTGCCAGATATGTCTGGCCCATTGGTGTTTGCAGACATGGCCTTCAAGTGTTTAAGTGTGTGAGCATGCCCAGTATGACCTTTCAGTATGTTGTTGACTGACATTGCCTTTATTTCTCTATGTGTGTGAGCATGCCCTGTATATGCCTGTCTGTATTGAATGTGTGGATCGAGTCCAGGTAGTTTGTACTGCAGTGCTGACCTTTGTGTTGTACACCTACAGGTGGCATACTGTTTCTGCAGGGTATCCATCGATCATTTGGCATTGACTGTTACTACATTTCTACATAGGATGGGGGGCACACCTGACTATTTCTACATTTCTACACAGGATTGGGGGGCACACCTGACTATTTCTACAAAGGATTGGGGGGCACACCTGACTGTCATTACATTACTACGTAGGATGGGGGGGCTCACCTGATACTTGTACACATTTGCTATCACTGTACTGGTATGTTAGGTACTCCATTTCATTCTGTATTCTTACCTATCATGCTGTCTAGAGGCATACCAGTGTACTACAGATCTTAGCTTTGATTTACCTACATATTAGTTTCTGACCTCCTACCCTTCAGAACTAACGTCCTACTGCCTGACCTGCTGTAGTCTGTCTGTGTAGGCCTGGGGGGGGGGGGTTACCCATAGGTATCATTCAGAGACCATAGCACAGCCTTTATTTGTGTTTGTCTACACCTGTCCTGCTGGCTGTGACTGTTGTTGGGTATGTGAACCCCCCTGACTGGCATGTGTGAGTCACTTACCTTGTGGGTGTCCCAGTATTGAGGGTGGTGCTGCAGGGCTGCCTATGTCAGATGTACATAGTACACTCCCTACACACGGTTGAGCACAGGTAGTGTAATGTTTGGCATCCCTTTTACTGTATGTGAGAGTCAGAGAGAGGTGTTATTCCCTGGGTCCCTCCTGTTTCAGTGTATGTGCTATGCGTTGCCTCTTTGCCAAGGCCAGGGCATACTGGGCACACCTCCTTCTGCCTACTGGTGCAGGCTCAGGTTTTTCCTCCTCTGAGTCACTCTGTGCCTGTGCAGGCCTTGGCAATGGTGGGGGGCTGTGTGGCCCTGCCCCATGCAGTTCCTGCTGCAGCTGTTTCCGCAGTATCATACTGTGTAGCATGGCACATATGAGGACAATTTGGGTACATGTAGCTGGTGAGTACTGCAAGGCTCCACCGGATGTGTCCAGGCACCGGAATCGTGACAGCATCCCAAACACATGCTCTACAATAATTCTGGTCTGTGCGTGTGCCTCATTATGGAGTTCTTATTCAAGTGTGTGTGCATTTCTGATGGGTGTCACCAGCCATGGCTCCAGTACGTATCCAGCATCCCCCACTAGGTGACCGTGAGGGATGTCCCCATTGGGAAATCTCTGGTACAGCTGTGTAAGATGCCAGATGTGGGATTCGTGATAGCTTCCAGGGTAGCCAGCACACACATTCATTATTATGCTCTGGGCATCGCACACATCCTGGCAGTTGGAGGGGAAGCACTTGTGGTTGATGTAGACCCTACCCCACTCACTGGGTGGTGCTTTGATGCATATGCGTGTGCAGTCTATAGCACCCACTACCTCAGGGTATTCTGCTATTTGGTGGAACAGTTGCAAATTGCTGGCCAACGCCTCACGGATGTTGAGGAAATATACGTGCTCACCAATATGTGCTGACATGGCATCCAGAAACTGGTGGAGTACCCTGGATGCTGATGTCTGTGAGATACCCATCATATCCCCAGTTGGCCTTTGGAAGGTACCTGTAGCTAGTATTCTTAGGCCTACACATACCTTGGTATCCACTGGGACGGGTTCCCCTCTGTTAGTTGTGTGTGTGAGCCGTGGCCGGCACAGATCAACAATTTGCTGTAGGAGGTCCCTGTCCACCCTATAGCGCTCCACTATCTCCAGCTTATGTAGCCCCTGGTAGGTCACCCTGGGTCTGTACACCCTTCTCCATCTCCTCACTGTGGGTTGGTCAACAACATTCACATCCTCACCACCCTCAGCCTCTTCCACAAGTTGTTGTATGACAGCTATTGCAGCCCCTATCATTTTGCTGTTGTGAGTGTTAAAAGTTCCCCGCTTGTTTACACCGGTGGTGTAGAGTGTGGGAAAAACCAGAGGGGAGGGTGTTTGCACAATTTATAGTAGTGTTCTGGGTTGGGCTGGTCTGCTGCCTGTGTAATTGGCTGATTCTGATACATTTCACCTGCCAGCTATGCTAGTTCTCCTAGATTACCTTCCTACTGCTGTTTTCCCTTCCCATTGCCTTCCTGTTTAAGCCCAGGGGTGCGCCGCGCAAACAGAGTGCTCAAATGTGCACAGAGCTGCTATTTGCTGATTTAACTTTTTTTTTTAAAGCTTTAAAACCTGGTGCACGGTGCGCACACCTGCTTAGGCAATGTACAGAATGCTAGGCAGAGTCAGACACACACCCTTGCTTAGTTGTGCTTAGCTAGGAGCAAACCTGAGCCACAGGGCTCCAATCCGCTTACAGTATGCCTGACACAACCCCCCCATGATGTCAGCTAACTCCTAGGCTTGCACCAAGCTATTCCTACTCTTACACTGTTGGGACCTGACTAGCATGCGGAGGAAAACTGGGATTCACTATCATTCCCCTCATTTGCATAGGACTACCTGCTAATGCATAGTTACATGTCTCGCATTGAGCCTCCCCCCTTAGCAACCATTACTCACTGGCCATGTTGTCTTCTGCCTGCCATTGACTTGCATGGCAGAATAGTGAGTTTAGTTAGAATTCTTATTTTAGGTTTATTTTGTTATTCCCGCCACCCCAATCCCGTTTGCATGCTGCTGCCCTACGCTTAAACAGCCGAGATTGGCTAAAAAAAGCAATAAAAGTTGATTTTTTAATTTTTTTATGTTGTTTGCAATGCCAATGGCTTTATACTTGGCCATTGGCATGCTTCTTGACTGATATGCAGCCTTTATTTGGAGCTGTCATGGCCCAGTTTTGGATTTTGCAGAAATGTACTCGGTTACTAACAGAGTACATTTCTGCAGATTGCACTAGTCCTGCACGGCCAGTTGCAAGCTTCATGGGACGGAAATTCACCTAATTTGCATGGATTTGTCCTGCAAATGGGGTGATTTGCATACAGGGAATTAGTCGGTGCAGGACTAGTGCAGGAGCGCTAGTGCACGCCCCTGCAGGTTGTTCCTGGATTGCATGGCAGACATATTGCAAAGCATATAGAATCCGGAGGAATGTTCCCAGAGGCAGTTAATAATAGCATCAAGGCTTATCACAAAAAATAGACAATATTAATAATGTATTTATTGTAGAGGATACAAGAGGGAATATTTATTAGATGTGGCAAACAAAATTATTACAAACAGAAAGAGACATTTTCCACCTACTTTATTAAAATGCACAGAAAATATTAACAGTAACTGTAATAAAAACCAAAGTGAGGAATCAGCTAGCTACTGCTAGGTATTTACCTTTTGTAGTTAATACGACTATGGATGCTGGAACTATTATGAGTTCTGTCAAGGACAATTGGAAAATAATAAAAGGAAATCCTGATTTAATTAGTATTATAGGTTCTGAACCAAATTTTGCATATAAGAAATGTAGTCATTAAAAGAATGTTTATAGAGAAACAACATACTAAGCAACTTTATATAGGGTTACCACCTGTCCCACTTTGCGAGGGACAGTCCCTCTTTGGGCAGTTGTGTCCTGCAAAAAAATTGAAAAAATGACAAATGTCTGGGACAAAAATATTTCCTATATTTTATGTAATAGTTGCATAAAACAGTTATTCTGTATCTGAAACACCTAAATGTTATAAGAAACAGAAGTAGCTAAAATTCTACAAGAATAAGCTTTTATTTAGGCAAAAAAGTGAAGTTCTGTTGTTTGTACTGGCCTTGAGTATGCTTTGGCCTACAAAATCTGACATTTGCCCCACAAATGTCCCACTTTGGGCATCCGAAAAAGTGGCAACCCTAACTTTATAACAACTGATAACCTACAGGGATATCTCCATGTTGATTTCATAAGCTTTGCCAGAATTATTTGCATACAGTTATTTCATACTGATAAAACTTTCTACGTCAAGTCTAGATTCACATGGGAGAATATGAGGTTGGTTTATACACCAATTTGAAATTGCTGCAACCCATTTTATACAAGCATGGCAACAACAGCATTTAGAAAAAGGATTCTAGAACATTTATATGACATCAAAACAAAAACTTTAAATAATACCTTACAGGCATTTAGCTAAATTTCCTGAACATACAAAATGTTTTCTTTTTTTGGCAGAGAAAAAAAGAAGTTATGTTCTTACCATAACGGTCCATGCCAGTTGTTCATCTCGCCTTTGTTCTTACACATGGGTTCGGAGCCAATCCCTCGGCTCCGAGTCGGCCACATTCCAAGCTCTGCGTCTAAGAGAAGCTCGAGGCACAGTCCCTATCCCATGATCCTCTCCTGCTAACCCTCAGATCTAGTTTGCTATGAAACCCAGACAACAGAAGACATACCCGCCTACACATGCATACGTACCAATACACATATACATTGTATATACACAAATATGTAAGGACAGATATACGCATATATATTATTCATGTCCGAATATGTACGCATACATAGAGACAGGCAGTCCAAGGGGACCATGAGAAAAGACAACCAGCCACCAGTCGTACCTGTTCTTCCAGAACACAGAGGGGGAAGGAGGATGGGAATGTAAGAACAAAGGTGAGATGAACAACTCACATGGAACGTTATGGTAAGAACATAACTTCTTTATGTGAAGTTGTTCGATCTCGCCGTTTGTTCTTACACACGGGTAGCGTCCCTAGCACCCTAAACCCCGGGTGGCTCACGGGAGAACATTCCTGAGAACAGTGGAACCAAAGGAAGCCCTGTCCCTGGAGGCCCTGTCCACTTTATAATGAGTAATAAAGGTATGAGGTTTGGCCCAGGTAGCCGCTGCACAAATGGTATCTATCGGTAAACGAGCTGCATGAGCTAGGGAAGTAGAAACAGCTTTAGTAGAATGAGCTTTAGCTTTGCACGGAATAGACTGATTGGAAGATGAATAAACAAAAGTTTATGCAGTCCGAAAGCCATTTGGATAACGTGATTTTTGTTACTGCAAGTCCTTTCTTATTATCTGCATGAGAAACAAAAAGTTGATCCGATTTCCTGAATTCTTTTGTTCTGTCGATGTAAAATCTCAGCTGTCTGTGCACGTCCAATTTGTGTAACGTATTCCAATTTATTGGTATGGTGCCTGAAAAAAGTGGGAAGTTCTATGGACTGATTAAGATTAGATTCTGAGCAGACTTTTGGTAGAAAGGACGGATTAGTACGTAAGGTGACCCTGTCTGGGTGAAAGATCAGATATGGGGGTCTAATTGACAGTGCCTGCAGCTCTGAGACTCTGCGAGCTGAAATGATTACAAGAAACAGGATTTTCCATGAAAGATATTTAAGTGGGCATGACTAAGCTGGTTCAAAGGGTGATAACATTGGGATAGCATCAGATTTAAATTCCAAGGAAAAAACGGACTTCGAATGGGTGGTCGGAGATAAGTTCCCTTCAGGAAAGCTCTACAAAGTCTGTGAGATAATTGTAGCGCCCCCCTCACCCACATGAAAATTAGATATTGCAGCCAGCTGTACCCTTATGGTGGATGTTGAAGCCTCCTGATGAAAAAGAGTAGATAGAAAATCTAGAACCTTATGAATAGGAGCAACCAAGGGATCTAAACCTTGTTTGGAAGCCCAACACACGAAACGTTCCCAATTGCTCTTGTACAATTTTCTAGTGGAGGTTTTGTGGGAAGAAATCAAAATATGTTGTACTGCTGGAGACAAAAGATCTGACCTGGCTAAGCTGGGAAGTGGAGCAGCCATGCTGTCAATTTGAGGGACGAAAGAGAGGGGTGAAGAACTCCTGACAAGTGGGTCAGAAGGTCTGGCACTGGGTCCAGAGTCCAAGGTTCCTCTATTTGGTGGGCTTGGAGGAAGGGGAACCAGATTTGTCGAGGCCAGAATGGTGCTATCAAGATGATCGTCCTTTCCAGACCTTTGGCTTTCTGCAGAAATTTTGAGATTAGTGGAACAGGAGGGAAGGCATATAGGAGACCCGGGGGCCAATCATGCACAAGTGCATCCCTGGGGGCGCCCCCCGGAGGGGGAAGTAGGGCGAAATAGCTTCTGCATTTGGTATTCAAGGGGGATGCAAAAAGGTCGCAGCAAGGCTGGCCCCATCTGCGGAATATCCTCTCCGCTACTTGATTTTTGAGGGACCACTCGTGAGGCAACAGGATGGCACTGCTCAATCTGTCCGCTATTACGTTGGATCTCCCCGGGATGTGCGTTGCTATGAGAAAGCGTCCGGTGGACACAGCCCATTGCCAGATTCTCAGGGCCTCTCTGCATAAGGGGTAAGACCTGGTTCTTGTTTGTTTATGTACCAGACCACTGACATGTTGTCTGTCTGAATTGCAACTGTTCCCAGAGGTAAGTAGCCGTGAAAGTGCTGCAATGCCAGGAACACTGCTCTCAACTCCAGGACACTGATGTGCAGATTGTACTTCATTTTCGACCACTCGCCTTGAACTGTTCTCCCCTGAAAAAGTCCCCCCCACCCTATCAGGGAAGCGTCCGTGGTCACTGTGGCTATGGGAGGGGACGACGAACGGGCGGCCTATCGTAAGCTCGTGGCTGTTCATCCACCATCGAAGATCCCGCTTGCAAGACTCCGTGAGCAGGATGTTATGTGACAATGGTAGTCGTTAGTAAGACCACTGTGTGAAGAGTAGCCACTGGAGGATCCTCATGTGCATTCTCCCTAGGGGGACCGCAATAAGGGTAGCTGCCATCATGCCTAAAACTTTCAAAACCTGTGCAGTGGGGACTCTTTTGTTTTGTAGAAGAGTAGAAATCTGTTCCCTCAAGGCTAAAACTCTTGTTTGGGGAAGCCTGATCAGAGTTAAGGTAGTGTCCAATTCCGCTCCTATAAATGATATATGCTGTGAGGGCGACAAGGCAGATTTTTCAGAGTTCAGCGTTATGCCTAAACGGGAACAGAGATTGATTGTATAGTCCCTAGCTTGCAATAGGTGATGCCTGGTGGTGGCGGTAAGGAGCCAGTCATCTAAGTATGGAAACACAGGAATCCTAGTCGTCTCAGGTGAGACGCCACTACTGCCATGCACTTGGTGAACACCCTGGGGGCTGAGGTGAGGCCAAAGGGTAGAGCTCGAAACTGAAAATGACTGGCTCCCAGCCGGAAGCACAGGTGATCTCTGGATGGCCTGGCCATTTTTATGTGGTAGTACGCATCATTTAGATCTATAGAGCACATCCAATCGTTCGTTTGAAGAAACGGAAGGATCGATTGCAGCGTGACCATCCGGAATTTTTCTTTCTTCACGAAGGTATTGAGTTTGCTGAGGTCCAGTATAGGCCTCCAGTCCCCTGTTTTCTTTGGAACTAAAAAGAACCTTGAGTAAGTTCCGGATCTTATTTGGTCCGCCGGGACTGGCTGGCTGACTTTTTTTCTAACAGCCTTTGTATTTCTATGGTTGCCTGATCCCACAGAGTGGGTGGAACATCTGGGAATCTTTTTTGGGTGGGAGGATTGTTTAAGAGAGGGATGTTGTATCTTCTGGTTATTATGCTTTTTACCCAGGAATCTGAAGTGAGATTTAGCCAGGCCTCTGGGTATAAAGTCAAGCGACCCCCGACTGCCTCCAGAGCAGGACAGCCTCAACTCAGGAGTGCTGGAAGGGCTTCCCAGGGGCGCTATCCCTGTCGCCCTGGTTCTGTGGACCTCCTCTGCCGCCTGGGCGGCGTCTTCCATTCCTTCCCCCTCCTCTGCCTCTGGAGGGGGTTTCACTAGGTGTGGATTGGAAAAGCTCCCAGAGTCTTCCGGAACACATTTTTCCACCTCTTTGCCCTTTGGGGTATGATCTAGAAGGGGCGGAAAAACTGACCCCTACGGCAGACAGGGTCTTTCCTTCTTGCTCACACCTAGTGAGTGTCTCCTTCCCTTTGGGCCCAAACAAGGAGGAGCCATCAAAAGGGGCATTAATAACAGAAGACTTGAAGGCTTCCACAAAGGAGCATAGGCGCATCCAGGATTGTCTCCTCAGAGCGATCGCTGAAGCTGCAGCCCTACTCGATCCTTCGGCTGCATACGAAATGAGCTGCATGGATGAGTTAACGATAGAGTTTAGGATATTGAGTTGTACTGTCACCTTGTCTGATACAGCAGCATCTGTAGTACCCTGCAGAGTATCTCCCAATTCCTTGAGGAGATCTCTCTGAAGACGGGTAAAATGAGTGAGGTAGTTCAGCGATCGGATGGAAAAAGTCACTGAACTAAAAATGCGCTTCCCGTACCTGTCCATCGTCCTAGAGTCTTTGTTAGGAGGATGAACAGAGGAAGATGCTTCAGACATTTCTTTCTTGGTGGCCACCGCCACCACCATAGTATCAACTGGGACTCCCTTGGTGATATACGCTTTATCCTGGGGTGCAGTGATGTACTTATTGGGCCTCCGAGGGACTGGTTCCAAAGTGTCAGGGGACTCCCACGCCCTTCGAGCTATTAAATCCATTAACTTGTCGAAGGGTGGCATTACCCAGGAGGTGGAAGGTTGAGCCCTAAAGCCTTCAGCAACACCGATTCGTCCTCAGTGGGGGCAAGTGACTGCCAGTCACCCCTCTGTTTGAGAATTTCCTGGATGTCGGCAAACGAGACATCCTCGGAGGACGACCGTGGGGACCCCTCTGACTCATCCAAGTCGGTGTCTGATGTCAATGATTCCTGTGGGGAATCAAGGTGCCTCCTCTTGCACAATCTCTTCCTCGGGACTTCATCAGAGAGGACATCTGGTAAAGCTTCCGAGGAGCAGGGTTCACCCTCTGGGGCTGACTGAGGCTTTGGGTCTCTACGCTTGGTGGGGACTGGTGGTGCAGAAACAGAACGCAGACCTTTCGGGGAGGGAGAAGAGGAATCTGAAGATGTGAACGTCTTACTAGACAAGACCTTCCTCATGGCCTGGAAGGCACCGGAGCCCCGGGCTGAGGACTCCACCGGTTCCGAAGAAGACGTTAGCCTCCCCGGGCACGGAACCACGGGCTCCGATCCAGAGGACGGAGCTGAACTAATCTGCACCGAGGGGAAGAGTCGGAACCGAAACTTCGGTTCAACTCTCCCCCCGGAACCGAGGAGAGACTGTCGGCTCCGAGACCCCTCGATGGGTACCGAGGGTGTCGAGGTCAGTGGAGCCGGAAGCACTAAAGAAGGCTTCAGCTCCGGGGGATCAACAATCATCAGATCCTCGACTCCCGGCTCCGATAACACGATGGGTCTCGAAGGAGGATCTATGGATGGAACAGGAAGGGCTTCAAGCTTCAAAACCAATTGGGACGAAACCGCAATTAGTTTGGATAAGGCCGTGTTCTCCATCAACTTTTGCACCACTCGATCCACATTGGTGTCTGACAGTGCTCTGGAGGAACGGGTCGAAGGGGGCGAAGAGGTCACAGAGCGAAGGATCGATGAAGGGAGTACCTCTGACACCGGCTCCAAGACCTGGATCTCACCCCGAGGCAGCATCTCGGTGCTCGGCTCCAAGGTCTGTGGAGCTGGCGACCGAATCTCAACAGAGGTACTCGGAGCCGATGACCTGGGCTCCGATACCTTCAAAGACTTCGACCCCTTCGAAGACTTTGATGACTGGTCTGCCTTCTCTAATGCCTCCTGAAACTCCGGCTTCAGTAGACCCCTCTCAATCAGTTTCCTGTGTCTTTCCATCATCACTCTGCCACTAAACGAATGACAGATGGAGCAGTCCTCCTGAAGATGGAGAGAGCCTAAACAGTAGATGCAGGAAACGTGGTTGTCTGTTATGGACATTTTCTGTCCACACTGGCAACGTTTAAAACCAGACTTGGCTTTCTCTGACATGTCCTGAATAGAAAAATACAGTATGTAACACTAATCTGTATATAACTCTCTCTCTCTCTCTCTCTCTATAGATATATATATATATATATATATATATATATACAATAACTAACCTGACTAAACACACAGGTAAATATTTACAATAAAAAGATAAATAGGAAAGGTACTTCACACAGAAAAATCTGACAGAAAGTCCTAGGAGCAGCCGCTCCCACAAATTCTTAAACACTATTTTAAACTAACACGCACACACACACACACTAATGCTAACGCTAATACTAAGAAAAACTCTAATAATTTTTAACTTTTTAGAAATATATAGTAAATTTTTATATAGAAAAAAGGATACTGGCCCGAGTTCTCACTCGACAATGAGACCTGTTGCAGCAGCAAACTAGATCTGAGGGTTAGCAGGAGAGGATCATGGGATAGGGACTGTGCCTCGAGCTTCTCTTAGACGCAGAACTTGGAATGTGGCCGACTCGGAGCCGAGGGATCGGCTCTGAACCCGTGTGTAAGAACAAACGGCGAGATCAAACAACTTCACATGGTAAATTTAGATTCAAGAAGAGGGGAGTATAAAAATAAAATGAATAAAGGAAAGCCTTATGGCAGTTGACGTTGCAGGCAGATAAAGATTGTGGCCTTAATGCTATGATACATATAAAATGCTTTTAAAAGGTACAAAGTACAAATATAAGAACAGGTAAGATAACTAATAAATTAATAATTGTGTTTGATAAGTTTAAGTTAATTTTATTAATATTCATTTGAATGTCATTTTACAGAAAATTACCTTTCTTGGAAAATAGAGAAGCTTTTGTCAGCTGACCTAGTAGTGTGAAAGAAAGTTAACATAAAAATGGTGCTTGTTATTCTGAAGAAGTCCACTGTATTTATAACTAAAGCACTAAGTAAAGCTTTATTCATGTTCAACACTGGCTGTGGTGCTATTTTATTCAGTTTGGAGTTGTGTTTAGCAAATGAAAGTCATGTTGCTGTTTTTGAGAAGTTCTCAGTAAAGACCTAACAGGTATAAATAATATCCCCTGTAAGTTTAGTACTTTTGTACAGAAAAGTGGCATTTCACCAGCTGAAACTACTATGGACATGAAACCTATGTCAGTGACATACAGGGATAAAGCCCTGACTATGGCTCAGGTAACCAGAGTTCGAACAGTGGTTCAGCATGGTATTTCCATCATGGAGGGAGCAAGTCATGCACATTCAGGGTGCACTTACACTGTTTGATTTCCCCAGTGGAGACCTGGGAAACAATCCCACTGTGTGACAGCCAACTATGATAAGAAAATAGTGATCTGAAGAAGTATGCTTTGTTTATGATGGAACTGGAACAGCTAACAGAGGCAAATTGACAAGAAAGACTGAGCTCACAGGAAAAACATTCAAGTTGAGATCATTCAGCTTGTACAAACAAGTTGCTCAACGTGGCTCCCAAAGTATAATCACATACAGCTTGCTGATGAACAAAGACTCTTTGAAGTAAAAAAGTGTGTCACTCAAATAACTATGTTACTTCTGCCCATCACAGAAATTTGTTTTTAATGTACTGAGAAAGAATAATTTCCAGAGGATCTTGGGGGTAGTTACATAAATTTCTAAGGAGCTATTAAGTTTACATTAAATGCAGTCTAATAGAAAGTGTCAGAAGAATGCAAGAAGGTATGTACCCAGAGCTCCAAGGAACTGTTCCTCTGTAATCACATTCAGCTCAGCAAAACGTGTCAGGGCTGTTTGAATTTCTTAATGTTTGTCTTGTACAGGGAAGCCCTTCATCTCCAGTTAATCTACAACTGCCCTAAGAAAGGCTGGTAATACTCTGGGGGTCTAAGACGACTGCTTCAACTGCTTGTTGTATCTGATGAATCAATGGCTATCTTGTCTTAAGTACTAACAAGTAAATATTTGTATAGAGGAAAATTGTAAAATTTTGCTTTCTTAGGTGTGTAAAGATAGCAGTTAAACATTTGGTAAATAGCCTAGAGGCTTTGGTTAGTCCAAATATCGGCACTAAAAGCCAAAATTGATGGTGAACTATTTGGAATCTTACACATTCTTCTGGGAAAAGGTCTTACTGGAATATGAAGATACATACCTTCCATATCTAGGTTTTCCATATATTTGTTCTATGAAAAACTTGGCAGAGAAAAGGTACAGTTTTCAGTCTTATAATCCTGAAAGAATTTGTATTAACACATATTGTTAGGTTTGACAGAAACACAATTGGTCTTGAGGTTGTCCTTTCTATTATAAAATAGTCTGAAACGAAAGTGCTGACCTCCATGAACTAAAGGAGCTCTTTGTACTGTATGCTTTAAACTAAAGATAATCCATAAGATGTAAGAGATTGTTGTATACAATAAAGAGGTGTTTGAAGAACAAGCTGCACTTGTGGTTGCCTTGGAAGCATGTTCTTGAGCATCACACATCAATGTTTTGTTTTCATGTGCTTTGATAGTCTCACACTGCTTGTCTACCTTTGAAAATGCATTAATAAACATGTTTTTATGACGCTCAAACAATATATAATCTACAATACTCGTTAAATGGTTAATTTCATATCCAAGTCTTTTCACAGTCCTTTCACGGTCCTGAATTAAAATTCTCATTAACTTGATCCTATGTCTGTCAAACATGTCAGTCAATTCAGAATATAAAATAGAATCTGCAGTTATGCTTTTAGGGAATTTTCAAAGTCTCAACCTCATTAAGAAAAGTGTTGTCTAACTGCATAGTATGAAATTTAAACAACCTTCTCTCAAATAGTTCAGTTTGTTACACAATTAAACAGTGATTGTTACCATGGTGATTGTTTTCCTAGTTCATTTTTTCTATGCCCAATCATCAAATGAAACAAAATACTTAATGTGTTTCTAAGACCACATATTCCCTTCCCCTTTTGATTTGTGCTAACAATCTAAGTGTTGTTCAACAACCCATTGCGAGGAATGAAAGAGGTCATTAGGAAGTGAGGTAACACCTAATATTAAGGAGCAGCACAGGTTCATCACATTTCTGACCCTTTAAAGTCCCCCAAAAGTTGGAGAGACATACAAATTAGGGGAACCACAATGATCATGAAACCTGACAAGGATGGATGATTAGTTTTTATAGTCACTAATGATTGGGCTAGTGCTATGCATGTGATTTTAATAGATTCAAACAAATATATCCATGTTTTTCTTACTGAGATTAATATAGCCCATCACTGACCTGACTCCTTTCTTAATGACAATCTATTACAAGATATTACTTAATTGTTAAACAGTTTTCTTCACAACTCGAATCCTATAATTCTTACAATATTTGGAATTCTGAAGGTCCATAAAAACATTATGGAATCTCCTTTTAGACCCATACTATCTGCACAATGTTCTTTCCAAAATCTATCCATTGGCAATATATATTAACAGGATGTTAAAATCTTTTCATATGAATAACAGCTACTTACTCAAGGGTTTTTGCAAAAATCTCATTTCTTACTGACTTATTGGAGTTAGTACTGAGTATTGAATAACAGCTGCATTTTCTTTGATGGTGAATTTTTATTAAACAGATTAAGGAAGTTGCTATGGGGGAGAGGCACAAGTCATTTTCATCTTAATGACCACTGTCCAGCTTTGAAAGTAATACTTACCTACAGTTTACTCTGACCTTGAGATCGGACTGCCTTTATAACCAGTAAATATGCTGCTCATTAACTAGCTAGAAAGCAGAGCACAAATGCTGTCTGAACTTTGCCCTCACGTTCCCAAAGCCTGAAGCATTCTGCACAGTGGTCATACATTTTTTTATCAGCAGAGTAAGAAAAAATGCATCACTTCTGTGGTGGGATGCAATCATAATACAGATACTCCTCTACATTCACACGAGATAAAATGCATCGCAGTTTGTAGAGAAACTCCCATCACTGGTTAGCAATATAATAATTGCTAACCATGCTGACTCTTAAACCACTATACCTCTGTCATAATTTCTTCTCTCTCAGATTAATGCTCACAAAGAAACATGCTTTAATTTTAAAAGGATAACACATATCACAGCAAAGCAGCTGCAAATATTTTAAAATTTTAATTTGTCTGAAATAATATAAATGGAAAAAAGTATTTAAAAGGAGATGAAAACTGCTGCACTATATAGATTACAAAAAAATGTTATTTAATCCCTTTCAAATCTCCTTTTTTACACCATTCCTCAAAGAACATTATGTATTATTCAACAGGCTAATTATGTTCCCAACTCTCAAAGCTACGGCACCTGACTGCAATATCAACAAGACTGCAGTAGTCAAGCATTCATCCAAATGACCTGACCGCACTTGACAGTATTTCTATTAAACTGAAGAAAAAAATCAGGTCTATATTTGAAACAGCCTACTAAGATCATAAAAGCTCATATAATGACAGCGGACATTAATTTCAGAACAGTGCCCTGAACTTGGTCACATCAGAAGGCATCTGTAGGGTTATCGGCTCTTCCTCATTCATCTAGCTTTCCAAATTGGTGTCATTTGTTCTTTGTGACATTTTTACATTTATTACATTTTTTCTTCAAAGGAAGACTGATAAGATTGATTAATATTTCAAATGCACAGTTTCAAAATGCTGATGATACCACAGAAGAAAACTGTTTTCCTTGCCTTTGACTTGTAATAATTTTAACTCACAGCACAAGAGGAGAGGGAACATAATCAGGATGCATTTATGGAAAAATCTTACTTTTTGACTAGACGTGAGAGAAAAATGATGAATTAACATGGATGGCATGCACTTTATCATTACACGTTAAAAACTTGTGAAGCCAATTATCCCACATGTATATGAAAGCTATTTCCTGTCACAGATTAGATGGCTGCTCCATTCTTTCTTTCTGCCAAGCCTGGTGGTTAAAATGACTGCTATTCAACTGTGTATTTGTGTGCGAGTCTTAGGGGGTACTTAACAGCTGACATTCAGGTACTGCTTTTTTGTTACGTATACTAAAGCGCACACATTGTAGGGGGCTTACAATGTTAAAATGTAATATGCTGTCAGCACTCTTCCAGCTGTATAATAATACTTCATATTTAAAGCACTTGCACAGGACTAGAAACACGAGCAGTAGTTTGCAGGGTATTCATTTAAGTAAAATCCCATGACTAGAATTGTTGAATGGCCAATATTTTTAAAAAACTAAACAAGAACAATGACATTTTTGATCTCCAAACCCTGGCATCACATGACTGGACACTGATCATAATGACATGTCACTGTGTGTGCTAGCAGTCTTGTACTTTTTCAGGCATTTCTCTACCTGATGCAACTCAACCATCACATCGTCCTGAAGGTAAGAAACATGTTGTTCATTAAACATGTTCCACACTTCAACTATAACACAGAAAAACAGGCAGACATATAGTCTCTGTATAAACATCTTCTGAGATCTAAGTTTTTCAAACATAACTGAAATGATGCTGTAATAAAAACTATTATCTGTTAATACTTCACTATATACTTACAAACAACATCAGTGTAGAGTTCTGGTAACCACTTAAACTGTCATGAAGCAGAGAACTAACGTCAACACAACAGTATGAAAAAATAAGCATGCTCAAATCCCATGTACACACAGAATACAACAACAAAAATAATATGTTTACAGAAGCCTGATCGTATCTGAGAGCGTGTCTGTGTGTGTGGGGGGGAGGGGGCAGGGATTGTGGTTTAAAACCCTACATATACATACCACAAACTGTAAGCAAAAAGAGATTTATGAAGCAAAGTAAGAAACAGAGCACCCTGGTGTCTAAAGGGTAAAATGTACAGTCTCGAGTCCCACTACATCAATAGATCGCCTCATCAAAGTTCATAGGAGGTTACTAGTCTAATGGCTCTGGGGCCCTTACAAGTCTAGCCAAGAATTTAACCCCTGGGACAAATTTGTGGTTTTCCATCCACTCATCAAGGTTGCACTTGAAGAGAGTCAGCAACGTTCTCTATTTGACATGTATGGGAAGTCTATTCCAAAGACAGAGCAGCCTCTAGGAGATAAACCTGTCTCTCCAGCAGGTTTTGCTGATGTCGCATATTAGACTCAGACCTTTCAAGCAGGTAATGAGGAGTTAGACTTACGGATATGGAGCATCTCTAGAAGGGCAGGGTCCGAGATTGCCTTGTAGGCAAGACACAGTTCACCCCTTTGCAATCTGTACAACACCGAATAGAGTGAAAGTGATTTAAGCCTGTCCACACAGAACAAGTGTTGGAGGCCATGGATTCTCGTTGTGAGGTATTTCAGTGGCCTTTCCAGTTGGTGCAGATGTTTGGAGAGGTACATACCAAACGGAGCGTTATACTCAATTACTGGTCTAATGAGGGAGGAGTACAGAGAGGTAACAACCTCCTTTTTTCTGGATGCAATCCCTTTACTTATGAGATGAACCAAGTAAAAGGCTTTTCTGACCACTACCGCTACATGATGGTCGAATGTGAGTTTGTTATCAACCTGAATGCCCAGGTCTCTCACCACAGGTTGTGTGCTTAGGGGCTTGCCGTTGATGTGGTAATCAACAGGGGCAGTGTTTTTGCCAAATGGTATGACGATACATTTTTTTTGGTTTTAGCTTGAGGCCATGACTTTGGCACCAGTCCTTAGTTGGTATGAGACCCTCTTGCAGTATGTTATCATTATTTGGGGAGTCAATGACAGCACCCAACTTACAGTTGTCTGCAAACATGGTCAGCCACAGACTTTTTGTCTTTGCCTGGATGTCTGAGAAGTAGATGCCAAACAGCAGAGGTTCCAGGACAGATCCCTGGGGAACTCCACTAGTGACAGGTCTGTTATCAGAAGTTGAGGCACCTATTTTGACTTTGAGGGTCCTGTCAGTGAGCCAGATGGCCACCCATCTGATATGATAGGGATTTATGCCAAGTTATGTTACCTTTTCGATGATGCCTGGGTATTGTGTCAAAGGCCTTGGCCAAGTCAATGTAGCTGCATGCACTGACATTCCCTGATGCAGGGCCTTGGTGACAGTCTCAAAGAAGTCAACCAGGTTCAACAGGCAAGATCTGCCCTTGAGGAATCCGAACTAGGTGGGGTCAAGTGCCTATGCCCTTGTTTATCAGATCCATAATACGCTCCATGGCTTTACAGATCAGACTTTTCAAGCTAATGGGGCGATAGTTTCCAGGGTCAGTAGTAGCACCACCGTTGTGCAATGACAGTTCTCCACTTTGCTGGAATGAAGTCTGTACTTAGGTTGTGGTTGAAGAAGGTTCTCAATGGCAAAGCCAGTTCTTGCTGGAGATGGTGCAGAATACTGACTGGGATACTATCAGGTCCCATGGAAGCTGTGTTCTTTGCCTTAGATAGGGCCTTTAGCACTTGATCTACAGAGATGTGAGATCCGGGACAAGTATCGGGGATGTCAAAAAGGCTTTTGGGGGGGGGGACAGGAGATGAAGTTTGCACTGAACCTATCTGCTAGCAGATTGGCTAGGTCAACAGGATTGGTGCAAGTGATACTGTTAAGTACTAATTCGGAAAAAACCTGGGCTTTGCCATGGAGGTTCCTGATATAACTGAAGAAGGCTTTGTGGTTTCCCTTTGTTTCACAGGCTAGTTTCGATTCATAATTGGCTTTGGAGGCTTTCACTAGTGATCTAATTTGCTTGCAGAGGCTAAGGGGGGAGTTTTTCCAATTTGGAATATGTTCCTTTTTACCCTTGGACAACAGTTTCTTCCTTTAGTTGTAGAGCCTATGGATAGAGGATGTCCACCAAACAGGTTTGCATTTCCTTGAGTAGCAGTGTAGAGTAACAGGTGTGTTGTACCTTTAAGAAGCATTTCCAAGATCCGTGTGTGCATATAAATACCAAGCACGTGTTAGCTTCAGTGCCATTTTGAAGGTGCAGCCAGAATGTTAACATCCATATGCATGAAAGCTAATCTGTTTATAAGTTAAAGTTACTTAACTTCATTTATGATGTGTTTGCATACAATAAAGCTGCTTGAACAGGAGCACACGATGCTCGCCTGCTTTATCCTGACCTGGCAGGTGACATGATGTCAGAACCGGATGAGAAATCCAGATTGAAACTGATCAACCACCTTTGGTTACTATTTCAAAGAAGCCTATGTATTCAGCTCCATGCTAGATTACAAAGAATGATGCTCAAATTGAAAAGTACAACTTCAAAATGGTCTACACAAAAAGCAAACGTCATTATCTGGCTGATACCTTGTCCAGAGCACCTAGAAATAAAACACGGAACAGCTTCACACTGAGAATTTTGACTTTGATGTCATGGAAGTGTAATTTTTCTACCACAAGACTTGATGAGCTAAGAGCTCATACAATGGCTGATCCAGTTTTGTAAAAGCTCAGTCACTATATTACTGCTGGATAGCCATCAAAGCAATCAAGTGCACTTAAATAAGTGCAATCTTACTTTCCTTACAGAGATGAGTTGTTGATGGAAGATGGCACTATTTTCAAAAGTCCTAAAATTGTTCTTCCTGCTTCCTTACAGCAAGACTATATCCACATTTTGCATTGTGGTTACCTGGGCTCTGAATCTACTAAGAGAAGAGCGAGAGGACTAGTATTTTGGACTTCTCTAGCGAAAGACATTGATAGAGTACTTTCTTCCTGTTCAGGATGTAATAGTACTAAAGCACATTTGCAGAGAGAGAGCCACTTCAACAAAGTCAAATTCCTGATCTACCTTGGTCTTTTGTAGCTACTGACATATTCGAGTGGGAATAATAAACATTACTTAGTACTGGTCGATTCTTATTCAAATTGGTTTGAGACTGATTTACTACCTAATTTAACTTCTACTACAGTCATTGCTAAGTTGAAATGCCATTTCTCAGTCCATGGCAGTCCACAGAAATTAATCTCTGATAATGGTATGCAATTTACCAGTCAACTGTTTCAGAAATTTGCCAGAGAATGGGACTTCATACATGTTACTAGTAGTTCAGAGTATCAGCAATTGAATGGACTTGCTGAACGTGCAGTACGGAGTGCAAAGCAATTACCAGAAAAGTCAAAGCGTGATAATACCAACTTTTTTTTTACCTTACTCAATCTCAGAAACATCCTCAGTGATAACATACTTAGCTCACCTGCTCAGAGACTTCTATCTAGGCAAACCAGAACAACATTGCCTATCAGTTCTAGTTTATTGAGGCCTAAAGCTAAGAACAACCAAGCCAACAAAAGCCCAGTTATCTAAAAAGCGTTCTTTCCAAAAGTCAAGCAGATTTCTTCATCCACTGAAAAAAAGAGAGACAGTGAGGATACAAAAGGGAAAGGTTTCTACCAGATTGGTCAAATAACGAGTATTTGTGCAGAGCTGAGATCCTATTTTGTTAAATCCGAGGATGTTGAATACAGGAGAAATCACAAACATCTTCTTCCTGTAGCAGAACTGATATTGCAGCATTATACCTGTGATAAAGGCTCTCTCAGAGCAATCCAGATGATATTCCTGTTCCAGGACGTATCTTGACTTTTGATACTATTCCGGCAGGTGATTCCAGTGTTCCTAAGATTGGTCAGTCAGTAGAGACAATCTCAGTTGCTAAACCAGATCTCAAATTTTATGTCAGACGATATGGTCACATTTCAAAGCCTAGTGTGAAATACACAGCAACTTGGACATAATTACATTTTATATATATATATATATATATATATATGTATCTAGTTTTGTATAACTGCATGATGAAAATCATTTCTATGTACACGGCATATTCATTACTATCAGTGACAATGCCTAACTCATTTTCTCAAAGAGGGAGGATGTATAATAACAGGTGTGCTGTACCTTTAAGAAGCATTTCCAAGATCTGTGTGTGCATATAAATACCAAGCACGTGATAGCTTCAGTGCCATTTTGAAGGCACAGCCAGAATGTTAACATTCATGTGCATGACAGCTAATCTGTTTATAAGATAAAGTTACTTAACTTCATTTATGATGTGTTTGCATACAATAAAGCTACTTGAACAAGAACGATGCTCATCTGTTTTATCCCAACCTGGCGAGCGACAAGCATGTTTTAGTTCTACTGGGTATGGCTGAGTCCATGCAATTGTACAGGTGCTTGTATACTGCATTGGCGTACTGTTCAGCATAGTTGTCTGCATTCTCTGAGAGGGGTGGTGGTGTTGAAGCTACAGATACCCTCCCTTAGGAGGTTGCAGTCAGCTTTTGAGAAGTTGTTTAGCTTGATTACGGTTGGGAGTTCGGTGGGATAGAAACTTTGAATGACGCAGTCTGATGATCTCATCTCACCAGGGAAGTACATACTATGGGAGTGGTGCAGATGTCGCCCATGTTGGTGAGAACCAAGTCCAGAATGTTATTTCCCCTTGTGGGGATGATACAAGCTAGTCTAGTCCATTAGAACTGAAGTCAAGGAATCGTTGAGTGAGTGCATTAGTGCTGGAATAGTTCTCACCTAGTCTATGGTGGGGTAGTTGAAGTCACCAAGGATCAGGGTGTTAGGGGGTATCTTGAGGGAGTCAAGCAGATCCACTAAGAGGAGTGGGTGTTCCAAGTCAAGGAGGGGGGTCTATAGCTGGCTATAACTTCGATGGGTGTCTTGCCAACTGTCAGTTGCACCTGGAGTAGTTCCAGTGCATCATGCTGGCAAACCAGTCTGGAGGTGTGCCTGTCCTTAATGAAGACAGGGACTCCACCACCCTTAGTCTTCCCAACCTCATTTTGGGGTTGGAATGTGTGGAATGAGGTATAGCCTGGTAAGGCAGGGGTGCTCTCCACAGCCCTGAACCAAGTTTCCATGACCGCACAGACATTGGCATCTTCCAGTGCAAGGAGAGCCTCCAGTGAGTGCATTTTTAGTTTAAGGCTCCTAACGTTGAGCAGCATGACCTTCAATTTGCTTTGCAAACTTCTCCACAGATTGTGCAATTTCAGAGGATATTACATGAAGTAAAGGTGTGCAAAGGCAAACGTCTTCCTAGTGGTGTGGGGGGTTTGTTCCCAAATAACCCACAGCAGTTAAGTTATGTTTTGGAGGTGAAATGAGACAAACATGGTCCTTCAGTCTAGCAGGACTCAAGTTATCCTACCAGATCAGTCTAAACACTTGTTAACTGTTTAACTCATTCTCTCTCTGGAGCAGTTCAGAAAATGCTGACTGCTTACTTCCACCATAGGAACAATAGTGCAGCCTAAGCATATTTTCAGATAATCCATTTGTAATACTATACAGAAAACAAATGTTCATAACTCTTTAACCATAAGAGCTAGGCTAAAAATGTAAATGAAAAAGTTGTTCAGTAGACTGTGATCTCTCCAATGGTGCAAATGTTGATACTGTGCATCTAAGTCATTATTAAATATTTGTCAAGGAATGCTGATGTTATGCATATTTTCACCTTTTTGGTAAAACAAATCACAATAGCTTGGTGAACGGACCATCTAGGCCCACACAATTTGTAATTAATTTGTTTGTGTGAATGTCAGCTTTAAAATGATACTTTAACCATTGCTGTGTGATGCTCCTTTACTGAGATATTCACCGAAATATGATTAATATTATATTTCTAATAATCTGACAATTAAACAATGCATAATATCTCATCACTTGTAGCAGACAGACTGTACATCAGTGTACAAGTTGTGTGGCTCAGTGTCACCTTCAAAATGATCCATCATGTGTAGTCACCATGCTCCCTTGTAAAGATATGGGTAGAATAATGAGAAATATCCACATTTCCATAATGCAACAAATTCTGCCCTTTGTCATAGATGAGCATTAATTTTTTGCAGAAATTGATGCTTGCTTGTTCTGCTGTGAATATGACACTTTAACCCTGACCTTGCCTTACTTTCTTGCATACATATTCACAGAAATATGGCAACATATTAATTTTCATAATCCTGCAAGCAAATAAACTGATAATTGTCCATGTATGATACCCACAATTCATATTATTAAATCAAATTGTGTATTTTGATAGTGGCTTCAAAACGATACCTCACTCATCACCTTGGCATCTGTCCTAGCAGAGTTATTTACCAAAATATGAAAATAAAATATCATAATTGTCATAACCTAAGTCAAACAAACTCTGATATCTGTACTTGTACAGCATACAGATACCGTTTTTTTACCATCTTGCAAGCACTAATACGGTCTTAAAAATGAAGTCTTACTCAGCATGTTAACATGTTCCCTAGTAATGTTATTTGTCAAAATATGAAAAAAAAAATTCCATAATCTAAATCATAAACAAACTGATATTTGTACATGCATACAGATACAGTTCTTTTACCAACTTGTAAGTACTAATACTGTCTTCAAACTGAGGTCTTACCCAGCATGTTGACATGTTCCCTACCACAGTTATTCACCAAAACATGAAAAAAATATAATACATTTCATAATCTAAGTCATAAACTGTCACATCTGTGCATGTATATAGCATTCAGGTACAGTTTGTTTACCAGCTTAAAATGAGGTTGTACTCAGCATGTTGACAAGTTCCCTAACAGACTTATTTAACAAAATATGAAATTTATCATAATTTTCATAACCTGAGTCATAGCATGTAACATTTGTACATATGAATGCAGCATACAATTACAGTTCTTTTACTGTGCTGTAGGTAGTGAAACCAATGAGGTTTTCATTAAATTTAAGAGAGTTTTCCTTACTATAGTGGTCCTACTTGATGGTACTACACCAACTGACACGGACACTATTAGAATGGCTGTGGGTACAAATCACTGTAAACAGAACCATTCTTGCACTAGCCAAAATACTGCATGAAAGGATATTGACAAGGAGCTACAGAAAAGGACACGTGAAGAGAAAAAGCAGGGTCAGGACCGCCACTTCACTAATGAACTCAGGACACTCAGTGGCACTCGAGGGCATCTGAAGTGTCCCATACCTGTGCTAGCTACCCACTCAGGCTATGGACAGATCCCATAAGAACCAGAACATATACAGCCACCATTTGCAGGCCTTTCTTGCAGTTGGATACTGTGTCCTGAGCTGACTGGCTCAGTCCACCCCATTCATGTAACTGTTGCACATGTTTACATCTGGTGTACATGGCACCAATGCCTTTGTTCTATCAAGCTTTCTCCTGCGTGTGCTGGAGACTGACAAGACTGGGTTACTATTAGTTGACAGCAGAAATACTAGGCTGCTATCCTTCCATTCAGTAGCCAGCAGTGAGCTACGCTGCAACTGCTCTTGGGTCATGCACTCAGCTATTGGGAAGTAATCATATACAGTACAAGCTAGAAATTGGGGAGTGGGGGATTTCTGCATGACTCCATATAAACAGAACCCAAAATCAGGCATGTGCATTCATCATGTGATAACGACTTTGAGTAATATGACTAACAGTAGCAGCTGCATGATGGTTTTACCTGACAAGTGATAATGACTCAGTGTTATACTGTAACTGCACATATTGTAAATTAATAATGTGACAATGACTTGCATAACAGAAAGGTTCTGCATGTTCAAAGGTGATAATTGCTGCTCTTGAGCAGACATTCATTACATTCCTGGTGCAGATGTAATGTAAGACTGAGTCATTACCATCTCTCAGTAAAAGTAGGATAACATATATATAAAAAAAAAAACTGAGCACTTTCACTCACCTAAATTCTACACATGACTGACAAAGCCAGAAACATTATCCAAAACATATGGTTGATCCACACCAGAATTAATGTACAAGTAGTACATTTCTGAGCCCTCCTGCTTATTAGAATCAGACTCACAAATAAAGTCAAAAATATGTGAGCTATCTGGTTAATCCATGCCTTCTTCTCACGTTCCTTTCACCCAAACTGTCACAATGATAAAGCCAGGAATATTGTCCAAAATGGTTTACACTGAAAACCTTGAAACTGCATCGGTCGACCGGCATGTGCTTGACTTGCAGTTTTCAAGTCAGCAGAATGTAGAACCAAAATGTATCAACTACACTTACACTACAGCGAATGGGTAGTGTAATTCAAGTATTTGGGTTCGACATTGTGCAGGGAGATCGCAATTCAGTGAGGAACAGGGAATAAGCCCATTTTCTCACTGTAGTGTTATCATGGAGTTGGTTAATGTGCAAAGCAGGAGGTGAGTGACATCACCTCCTGTTATGTCGAATACATCGAACCACGGTTGTTGATATATTAATTTTCACTTTGGTTTACTTTTCAGCATTCCAGATTCAGCATTTCGGTTCAACATTCTAAATGGCCAACCGAATCACATTCAAAATGCCAATAGTAAACCGTCCATAACATACGGTTGATCATGCGAGAATTAATGCACAAGTAATAACATTTATCTCACTGAACCATCCCTCTGAGTAGAATCAGAAACAAGTGACAAAGAAAGAAATATTGTCCAAAATGTCTGGCTGATAAATGCTGCAATCAGTGTAAAATTAGTTATACCACATAGATCACCAAGCCCTTCCTCTCACCCAATTCCATGCCAGAATTAATGTACAATTAATATGTGGTGACTCTGTTCCTAGTCATAAAAGTCATCTATGGTATATTTTACCATCCGAGCCACATGAAACAATGTCAGAAGTTTCAAAGTGCACAATGCTCAGAGCAGTAGTATCAGAAGCATTCAGGAATTTATACTGAGATACCATGCTTATAAAAAAAAAAAGAAAAAAAAAGTTACTTTACAGTGACATGCATCTACAGCCAAGGTACACACCTCCAGTTGGCTATCTCTGCCACGGACTAATTTCTTAAATATGTGCACTTTATTAGTAATCACAGTCCATTAAGGTTTTATGAAAACATGTACACTAAGTAATACGAATGAAAGAATATCTTGTGAGAATTAGCACGATAAAGGAATTAAAGGAAAAAAAAAAACGTGGTATGATCAAAAGTGCCCATCAAAAGGCCATTGGTACTATCAACTGGTACTACTGGCAGTTATATCACTTCTCCCTTTTGCCTTCTGTGAGGTATCCATTCTTTGTACAATAACCCCTTGCCCAGAATACAGACTTATCCTGCCCTTGAGGATCAGTAGCCTTCGTGGCTATCTTTCTAAACTCCTGTACAGGGTCTGAGAGATGACCATGTCACATCTTTTCCTTTGTGACACTCCACAGTTCCCCACTAAAGGAAATCTGATTTGTTCTGACAGTGGTGTCTCAGATTCAGGCCTGCTGCTACCACCCGACTCACTCCTTGATAATCTCTTCCGAGGAACTCCAAGAACCTTTAACAGCTGGGGCTCAGATTCAAGGTTTTTGTTACTACCTAGGCCCCTGCACAGTTGCAAAGGGTCCCACATTACAGACAGCAGTGGTCAAGAAAGTAGACATGCACACATGTAGCATCTTGTCTGGAAATACCACACTACAGCAGTAAAAAAAAAAAAAAAAAAAAAAAAAAAAAAAAAACGCATAAAATCCACAAATTAAAGAAAACCAAACTAGACAGACAGTGAGACATGACACAGATCTCCATGTCTGAGACAAATGGAGTAAATGACACTTAGTACTATACTCATACAATCAAAACAAACACCTACAAAAACTGGTCAGTCCAAAAAAAAAACACTGCTGGAACCTGTGTTCTGAGAGACTGCCTTCCAGACTATCTGCAAATATACAGAGCTGAGTATATATTATTTTTGGTTTTAAAGTTTGTACTGTTAGTTGTTGCTTAGATCTCTGTTGAAACTGTTGTCTCACTGTTCTGAGAGATTGATCTGCAGATATACAGAGCTGAGTATATTTTTTGGTTTTAAAGTTTGTACTGTTAGTTGTTGCTTAGATCTCTGTTGAAACTGTTTTGTCCCACCCATCCTCCCTATTTGGTGGCTTCTGCAGTTGCCCGCCCCACTGTAGATTTGATCTGGGACACTCCCCCAGTCCCATCTCTTTACCACATTCTACCTAATAAACTCTTTCTGAACTTGCTTTTAGTCCTTTTTAATTTAATTTTTAAACTGTGTTTGGTCTAATATTGCTACATACTCAAGTGTGCTAGCTTGCACTGCATGTAAATTGTTTTTACTACTTTTCTGTTTAAAAAAAAATGTAAGCCTGTTTCCTACCTTTCCTGTAACTAGTGTTCCAGATACAGATTTGCTGTATCCAGGACTGTGTGTAAGCTTCTGAGCCCCCAAGCCTTTCTGTGTTGGAGGGAAGCCTTCTAGCTTATCAGTGGGAGTGGTAAGCACTAGGTAACCTGTCTACAACATAAGGAGTAGTTCTGGCCCAGAAATTGTAGTTATTGGCCGTTTGGGCAATCTTCCATCTCTCTCAATTTTCTGATTTGAAAGCCTGCATTTGCACTTGTTTCTGTCCTGTAACTCGAGTGCAGATACAAATTCTTAGTTTTAGCACTTAAATTTGCTTATTCATGTTCAGCACTTGTTCAGAACTTGTAAGCACTAAATAAGCTACTAATTACTATAGCACTCAATCTTCCTCGTTACCTAGAGGAAAACAGTTTTTGTACTTACTTTTCTCACTTGCTTATAGAAAACAGCTCTTGTACTCACTTTCCTCACTTATCTAGAGGAAAATAGTTTTTTTATTCAGGCATGTCCAAGGGTCAGCTCCCAGTGTTCTTTCCTGTCTATCTGATGAATCTGAGCATCTTGACGCAATGTAGAAATTGCCTCATGTACACAGACAACCCTCTCCTCCTACTATCCAACACTACAACCTGTGAGAGATGCACTTATCTAGCCAAACTGGAGGTAAAGCTCTCTCCAACCAAGACTGAACTTGACAGTCATGAGGAGAAGGTAAACATTTGCACCACACCACACTCATCACATAGTCTCACTAAATCTACACCACCAAAATCCACACATAGTAACACAAAAACATTTGCAGAGGCTCTCAATAATATACTGTCTAAGCAATAGAGACCTCCAAAGCAGAAACGCAAGCAACCTCCATCCCCCAACACAACCCAAATGACACATAGCCCACAGACTCAGTGTGCCACTCAACCACAGCCAATAAGGCAAAACAACGTACCCAACACACTAGTCATAGGTGACTCTATAGTCAGGCACACTGATGTCCCACTCACCAGGCTAAACAAGGAGAAAGTTACTGTCAGCTGCCTGTCGGGTGCTAGGATCCGCCACATAACTCATGCGCTCAGGTCACTCCACAACAAGTACAAATATAACTCTGTCATTGTCCATTGTTGGTGTGAATGACCCGAGACGTACCTCCCTGGACCACATGAAAAGAGACATGGAAGAGCTCTCCGATATTGTAGCCCAGGCAGGTATGACCCTAGCCCTGAATAACATTCTGCCATCACCCAGAATGATACCACAGTACAACGACAAAATGATTGACTTCAACAATTGGCTAAACTTCTGGTGTCATTCTAAGGGGATCCAGTATCTGTCTGCTTGGGATGACATGGTCGACAACCCACGATGCTTTGCCACAGATGACCTGCACCTGTCGCCCCTGGGATTCCGGATACTGGCTAAGGCTCTTGCTGCCCCTACAGTGCCTTTTGTAGGCAAGGTTCAAATAACAAATTCACCACCATAACAGGAACAGGCAAGCAAAAACTGAGGGTAATGCTAGAAGTCTAAATCTCAAAATGCACCCACTCGAGGCACTCCTTAAAATGCAGAACATCAATATCGGTGCAGTGACTGAGACCTGGTTCAAGGCTCCAGAGAGCACCCCTACACTACCAGGCTATAACTCATACCACACTTCTCGGCCATGTAACCTGGACCGAAACACCAAAGGTGGAGGTATGTCCGTATTCATTAAGGATATCCACACCTCCAGGCTACTTGCTCAGTATAATGCATCCGAGGTTATCCAAGTGCAACTAACTCTGGGCAAAACTGCAATCCAAATTGTAGCTTGCTACAGATCCCCCACCATGCCCCAGGATTCCCACTCCTTTTCTTGATGTACTGGAAAATATTAGGGTTCAACCACACCCTAATAATGGGCAACTTCAACTACCCCACCATTAACTGGGAAAACTACTCGTGTACCAACTCCTTAGCTCAACGCTTTCTGGAATTAATAAACTCCAATGCCCTGGATCAACTTATCCACACCCCCACCAGGGGCAACAATATCCTAGACCTAGTCATTACCAACATGAGTGACCGGTGTTCCACACCTGAAGTCAACTCCTCTTTGGTCCGATCCGACCATAAGCTAATCACCCTTGATATCCACATCCCGCCCCCACCCCCCATTAAGGAAACCACAGTAAAAAATTTCTCCAAAGCCAACTTCATGCTTCGTAAGACAAAAGTGGTGAACTTCATGACACCCATGCAGATGGACAATACAGTTACAACTGCCAAATCCTACACAAATGCACTCTATAAGCACTTACACGAGTGCATGGATCGTGCTATCCCAAACAGAACCAAGATGCTATCCTCCAAAAAAAGGAAGCCAATCTGGTGGTCCCCTGCCATAAACAAACTGTACAACAGAAGGAAGAAACTGTTGCAAAAGAGAGTAAAATACCATGAGTGGAGGAGCTCTCCGGTCAGCCTCAGTAAGAAGCTGAGATCCCTTATAAGATCCTCCAAAGCTAGCTACGAAAACAAAATCGCCACTAATTCCAAGGACAACCACAAAGCGTGCTATAGCTATGTCAAGAATCTCAATGGCAACACCCAAATCTGCTCTGAGTTACAGCACAAAAGCATGAAAATTACAGAACCAACTGATATTGCCAACATCCTGGCAGATAGGTTCAGTGCTAACTTTACCCCCCTCTCACCCCCTAAAGGGCCCATATCTATACAGGAAGAATGCAGAGTCCCTGTAATCACAACTACGCAGATAAAAGCTGCACTCTCTAAAGCCAAAAACACAGCATCCATGGGACTGGACAACGTCCCAGGCTGCGTTTTACATGAACTTCAGAACGAACTGGCTCCCCACTTAAGCACCATGTTTAATAATAGCCTCGCATCAGGATTTGTGCCCACTAAATGGTGCACAGCAACAGTTATCCCACTCCACAAAAGAAAGGGGGAGCCACCACTGATCCCGGGAACTATCGGCCTATTAGCCTGACGAGCCTGGTCTGCAAGGCCATGGAACGTACCATCATGGAACTCATAAACAAAGACATTGGTGACCTCCAAACTCTGGATCCCACCCAGTTTGGGTATGTGAAAGGCAGATCCTGCCTCCTGAACCTGATCGACTTCTTTGAGGCAGTCACCAAAGCCGTAGATGAGGGTAAGATGGTTCACACAGCCTATCTTGACCTTGCCAAGGCTTTCGATACCATCCCCCATTCTGGAATTATAGCTAAATTCACTAAACTAGGTATAAATCCCTACGTCACAAGATGGGTTGCCAACTGGCTCACTGACAGAACCCACACTGTAAAAGTAGCAGACTCCAAATCTGACCTCAAAGCAGTGACAAGTGGAGTACCACAGGGTTCCATCCTAGGACTTCTCCTGTTTGGTATCTACTTCTCTGAAGTACAGGCTAAAACAGAAGGCCTCTGGCTAACGAAGTCTGCAGATGACTGCAAACTAGGAGCCATAATCAAGTCCCCAAATGATGTGGACATCCTACAGAAGGGCCTCGCTGAGGCAGATGCCTGGTGTCAGAGCCATGGCCTCAAGCTCAATGCCAAAAAGTGCAGTGTCATCCCCTTTGGTAAAAACCATACCCATGAACTACCACATAGGCAGCAATCTACTTAACACCGAATGCGTGATAAGAGACCTTGGGACCCAGATAGACACATCGCCACAGTAGTCAGGAAGTCCTTCTACGTGGCACACCTCATCATAAAAGGGTTCTCATCCAGGAAAAAAAGAGGTCATTATTCCCCTCTACTTGACACTCATTAGATCCATTATAGAATACAATGCCCCTTTTGGAATGTACCTTACAAGACATCTGCAGCAGCTGGAAAGGCCACAAAAGTACCTCACAAAGAGGATTACTGGCCTCAAACAAATGCCCTACACTGACCGCCTCAAAAAACTCCAGCTTTACTCTGTAGCATATTGCCTACTCCGAGGTGATCTCTGTCCAACATATAAAGCTATGTCAAACCCAGAGCTGATGGACATGCTACACCTAAAGAAATCCCATTCCCTCCGAACTTCACACTCTAGGGACCTAAACCTTGTCACTACAATAAACAGGACATGCTGGAGGGATAGATTCCTGTCCAAGAGACTTCCCATACTCTGGAACAGGCTACCCATCTATGTCAAGCAAAGTTCTTCATTAGCACTCTTCAAGAAAAATCTTGATGAGTGGATGGGAAATAGTAAATACACCCCGGGGATCACTTCTGTGTCTCTGATCGACAGTAGCACAGGAAAATAACTTTCTTGGGTGGCGTAAGCCAGGGAACCTTGTTGGCTAGGCTTATGTAGGCCCTTCGGCTGATAGTCTAGTACCTAACTATGAACCTATGAACTTACATATGCCAACTTTAAGATCTCTTTACAGCTGGGAATGGGCAAACTCCCTGATTCCCACTGTTCATAATCTCATGCTGAAACAGACAACAATATTTGATCAGATGTGCTGGCTTTTTTCAGGGAGATGACTGCACCATTCAACGACCTCAATGACACCCCATAAATGTATGTAAGACCCTTCTTTTAAGTGGAATCCTTCCTTATCCTCAAATGATGCCTTAATACAGTGAAACAATGATTGACTTCAACAGATGGCTGCATAAATGCTTTCATTTGAGGGGGGCCCAGTATGAGTTACCATCACTCAATGTACAGCCTCCGAGGATGTGCAAGAAGCCACTGGATGATCCTCTGGGCTTTTACTAGCCTCAAGTAGATGGGTGGGGGAAAGCAGGACAGCAGCCATATCAGATTTAAGTTTTTTGGCCTTTTTCTTGATAGACTGAGCCTCAGGACGGGAAGATTCCATCATAGCACCCTGAGCCAACAGCTTAAGATGTCATTTTTTGAGGTAAATAGATAAAGAGCAGAGACGACTACATAAGGTCTTAGGAACAATAGCCTAGCAGATAGAATACTTCGTATGGTCATGGGAAGCATCTAAAAAGAAAAGACACTGTCCATGACGGTCTTTATGGGGAATCTTCCTCCAACACTGATTTTCCCTTTTTGGATGACATGAACCCAACAAAGCAATAAGGGCTTTATCCCTCTCTGCCATGGGCCACTTACTTTTGTGTAAACTTTGCAACACTGCTGAAAGTCAAAACAGAGCATTCAGGGTTGTTTTACAAAGCCTCAACTCCACTCCCTACCTGAAAAAAATCTAATCGCTTATGTTTTTGCAGGCCCTTGTCCCCTGTACCAAAATGTGTGGAGTATCACTCCCAATTCAAACATACATATGCTGTACATTTTACGTTCTGCAGCTGTCTGAGCTTGCTATAAATGCATATAATGTGGAGCTTTTCTTCCTGGGTCTCTACTGAAAAGAAACTTTTCCCAGTTGGACTTTGCTAGTAAATAAAGGCTAGCTAACTTATTAATTAATCAATCAATTATTAATTAAATAATACACATGCATGCATATACATTTTTATACACATACAAATATAAATCATAACTGCACAGTCATACAACTATGGGGAAAAGAGTTGCCAGCATCAAAGATGAATAGATAGCCTAAGAATCAGAGTATCTGAAAACTACAGCAATAGAAATAAGATGCACTAAAACCTGTTAATGTGAAAATGTACCTTGATAACAGTCCTCAGTCAGGCAAAGCAAAACAAGAATTCTAAGAATGTAAAAAAGTGATCATGTGATAATGGTTTAAATAAACTGAATAACTCATCCAGGGAATATATAAAGAAAAACATCAAATAAAAGCAATTCAGCTGTAACTGTGAAGGCAGTGCGAGCATTAATTTATCAAGCCTTTACTGCACAACCGTACCGTTTTTTTCACTTAGTCCAAAATTTTTGAACAAGGAAGTGTAATACCGAGGAAAAACGATGCGGCATTGTGATGTGAACGATAAGGTAGCACTTGTGGATTTCTCAGGCACATTACTCGAACCTTAACTGAGAATCCTATCTGACTCCTGTCCCTTTAATGGCATGAAGTTTGCCGAGTAAAGAAGTTATCCCCAGATGCCTAAAACAGACAGTGAAACATGAATTTAGCAGCTGCTCTTCAGCCACCAAGACAAGAAAAGTCCTGAGAGTAAAAAGAATAAATAGTTACGAACTGGCTGAAACCTCTTGGGTGCAAGCGGAACTCTATTTTCTGGAGAGAAAAAAAATCATTGTACTACATTCGATTTCAAGCTTAGAACCCAAAACCCTTTTCAGCTGGCCAGTTTGCAACAATTATAATATTGAAATATTGGAAGTAACTGTACCTCTCAAATGTCCCTAATTTTCTAGAAAGTCCCCGACTTTTGACCTTTCCTCAAAAAATGATTTATTTTCTGGTAAATCATGGAGTATTACATTCAGTAATACCAAATCATTAGAGTAGCATACTTCTTGGTCAGAAAATACATGTTGATGCAAAGCCAGCTGCTCTATTTAACTAAAGTAATATTTAAACATTTAGTACAGCTGAAGGTTTCCATAAATGCTCTTCCTTTTATATTGCAGCAAAGCTGTGGCACTGATGAATGGGTACATAACTGCTGCTCTGCGCTTATGGCAAGCAAAATAATTCTTTTGGGCGGAAGGCTGACATATCATAACATCTACTTCCTTAGGGAATAAAAACAATCATGGGAAATGTCAAGAAAGATAATTTTTAAAGAACTGGGGTCGGAGAAGCAGTATGCAAATGACATCACACTGCAGGAGGTATTACCTGGCTAGAGTGACAGAGCGGGATGCTCCAGAAGCAGAAACAATACATTTCTACAAAAATCAAGAAGTATGCAGATTCAGTGACCTATATCTACTTTATACTACTTAAGGTATGCATTGGTACTTAAAAAAAAATATAGTGTTCTGAAAGCTGCATCTTTGGCACTCTCCCTTTAAAAATGGAACTGAATTTTAAAAATGCAACTACAGCACTGTGAATATTTGTACGTTATGTTTTATGTTGAAGGTTGGGCACTGGATGAGAGCAGCCGTGTTGTTGACGGAGGGAAAGGGGAATATTTTCTTTTTTTTTTTTTTGTCCAACGGAGAAGGCATCAAGACAAATTGTGCAGCTGGGTAGGAGTAAATGACAGAAAAAAAATGTATATGCATACAGAATCGGCTTGCTGTGATTGCAAGAAGATACAGGGTGCACGGGAAGCCGATTTTCTAAGCATCTGGCAACTCCACACAGAAAAACATGTTCAGAAGGTAATTGACAAAGTTCAGGTACTTTTCAATTTATTTTTAATAGTGGAACCAAAATACAAGTGTAATGTTACTCGGCCTTGTAGAAGATACTTGGGTGTAACAGCAAACAATTTCTACTACCTCAGACAGCATTCAAGTTTAAGCTCAGAGGTGCACTCGGAGTAAACAAGTTGAAACTGGACTCTGACCACCTGTTTGGTACGCATCTGAAAGGTGAACCAACATCAAACTTGTAAATATTAGTCACTGTCACCCCTAACTTTTTCAATCATTCTAATGTGCACACTTTGACTACTTGGTCCCCATTTCAAACTGCTGTAATCAACAGTCTTCAGAACATCTTGTAAACATAACTTTAACAGAACTACATGAACTCGATGTGAGCTCTGCAACTTTATCTGCCAAAGAAGTGAAATCTTTTCTTAATAAAAACATTTTAAAAATGTCCTAGGTGCATACGTGTAACATACAGCTCTCAACTGTCCCAGACTGTTCCGCATGTATTTGCCCTGTCCCTCATGAAGTACTGGAATTTCTGGTAATCACTGAGGACTACAGTCAGTTAATAATGCCACACACTAGACATTCATACTTCTCATTGTTCAGAAAATGTATGCTGACACAAACCTAATGTGCTATTAATTTTAAGTAGATCACAGTAATATTTAGAAACTGTCCTTTATTCGGAGCCTTTCTTACCCATCATACCTCTCAACCTCTTAGAGCAAGAAATCTGGACAAAGCCATTAATAAAAGTGGGAGAAGGGCCCAAAGCCATTAATAAAAGTGGGAGAAGGGCCCAAAAATAGGAGTAGTTTATTTTAAATATTGCTCTTTCAAACTTAGAAAGTTGATAGAATAACAGGTTTTGCATTGGCATGAATTTTCTGATGGATATGAGGAGTGAAACCCAAATGTTTGTCATTATTTTCAAACTTCAATATTTAATGATTTTCCACTAATTTGCCAGGAAGCCACAATTTTATGAAAAATAGACCAAAAATATAATGCCAAAATCTGGACATTCTGCAAAAATCTGCACAGTTGGGAGGTATGTCCCCATTACGTTTTAGCTTTGTCCTTGATTCTTACACAAAGAAGATGAGAGCAACGAGCAACAATACATGTCTCATAAGGTTTTGCCAACAAAATAATATTATTTTTGATGGAATAACAAAGGGTGGGAAACAGCAAAATCAGAGTGTTTTAAATCAGAACGATGCAACAGCCTATTAACTGCATAGAAATATTCCAGAATGCAGGTAATGCTAGGGTTCACTTTTGGTGGGGGGTGGGGTGGGATGGGGGTGGCCTTTCTACATATCTGAATTTTCACCATCCCATGAGTAAAAGGAATAATCACAATTCGAGTCAGTTTTTACAGAACTACACACTGTCATCTCAGAGTAACGTTAGAAGAAATGGACACATCTCAAATTAAATTTCATGTCTATACTATATACAAATATATCTCTAACCAATTATTATAATTTGCCAACATATCAATAAATTGCATATTACCATAAGAATTCTGCTGAGCTACTCTGTCTGTACTGCTTAAAATCAGTCTGAAGTCACATTCATCTGTTTTGACAGCATTGCCTGCTGTCATGAGCTAAGTGCATGCAGTTGCAAACAAGCCCAGAATACTTGGTGAATACTTTGAATAATTCTGAGTGGGATTTGTTAATAATGCTAGTGGCTTAGCCTACTACTCTTGGTGAGGTAGCCAACAAATGCGCCTCATCTTCCTTACCAAGTAGCCCCCCACCTCTATCTGACAGAACAGGTGTCAGTGAGTATATTATACCACTGCTTGCAGCTTTTTCACTGTACCAATGCATATACTGCATCAACGTCTAATGTATGAACAGAATACTGCTTTGTAAATACTACCAGGAGACAGCATTAAAAAATGTAAGAGGAAAACTGTAAATAACTGTATTTATAAATCTGCCGACTAGCCAAGACACAAAGAAATGGTGAAAATAAACTTAAATGACTACCACAGTTGCAGAGTTATCAATTTTTATTTTACTATTTAATATCCAGACGAGATGACTAATCTAGCACATTTTTCAGCCATAACCCTAGTCAGACATAAGACAAAGTACAATGCCACCGATGGAAAGGAGCAAAGTCTGATATATAAAAGTCAATATTGTGAATATTACATGTCTAACATTATGCTAAAATGCTACACAGTATTACAAAGTTTTAACATATGTCTCAGAATAACCAATTAAAGTGTCCATACTAGCACAGATTTTAATGCAAACCACAGTGAAATTAATAAATTCAGTGCAGGATGCTGTAAATTCTAGGACCTTACCTAGAATCACTAATAGTAGGCATGAAAAGCAACATGTTGATGAAGAAAATAATAGTTGAAACTATTTTAAGTATGGGAAACAAATTCTGACCTATTATTTAGGAAGGAGAGTAGTTCGATTCTGAAGGCAAGAAAGTGAAGCACTTTTTTAAACTTTTAGGTTGATAAAGAGGGACCTAGGCAAAAAATGACACATTCCGTAACAGCTGCACAGCATAGGAATGCTCATACCGCTCAACCTCTTAGCCTAAGAATTTTGGACAAAGTTACAAATAATGGGGGACAAAGGCCCCAAATCATGGAGATGTTTTAAATAATGCCTTTATAACCTTAGAAAGCTGCTTGAATAACAGTTTTTGCATTAACATGCATTCTCTAAAGGATATGAATTCTGAAAGTCACATTTTTTTCATTATTTAGTGACTGCAATACTGAATGATTTGCCAGAAAACCACACATTTTACGAGGAACAAACCAAAATTATGAGGTACAAATTTGGACACACTGCACAATTCTGGAGAGCTGAGAGACATGGGGATGCTAAAGATTACCATGTACACTCAAGTATAATCTGATCTCACAGATAAGTCAAGGTCATATTCGAGGACCAACATCTTTACAAATGCTTTGACTTGTCTTTATTTTCAGGTATACAATGAGTACAGTATTTTGACTTAAGCTGGTGATGCATGCAATGTAATAATGTCTTTGTTCATTCTCCAGTTACTCATTTTATCCTAATCAGCACTAACATTAGGATAAATCAGGTAATTGGAGAATCAGTGACTAATGCATAACCCCTTTTCATAGACTAACTAGTCAAGTCCCATTACTCTATGTTCAGGTAGTTTGTTTTATTTTGTTCATGATTTTGACTTAAGTAATTGTACTTTGGTGACTATGGATGTATGTATTTTACTTACTGTCATTCCTCATGGTGAGGGTATAGAGTCTGTTCGTTGGCATTTGCCAAAGCACGGTCATTACTCGAATGATCTTATGTTTTTGATTTGTCATTTGTTGGAGTTAGTACTTGAAAATAATGTTTTTATGTTCTGTGATCAAATTTATGACAAAATTTAGGCGTAGCTATGAGCACGGTATCTGCCAATAGCTAAGCCAACCTACTTATGGCTTGGTGGGAAAAAAGAGTTTGTTTTAAATCCACATAGTTATTCTACATATGTTAGATATCATTGTTATGGGATGGTCCATCAGACCTCTTAGAAGATTTTGTGGCATACCTAGGAAATACTAGCAGCTTTTTTATGTTTTACCACTAGTTCGTCCAAGGAATCAATTGATTTTTTTTGGAAGTTAATTTAACCCCGAGTAATGGAAAATTTGAAACTAAATTGTACAGGAAAGAAATATGGAGAAATAATTTGTCACATAGGACTAGTATATGCACCCTAGGCACATCTCATCTAATGTGATAAAAGGACAGGCATATAAGGCTGCACTTGCTGCAAGGGATAGTTCAACAAAACCATTTTTCTCCAAAGGAAAAAGGAGGGCAAGTATTAAATCAACCTTTGATGTAAAGACTAGGGTGTGATTTAATTATACAAATGACATAGGTCAAATTTGTGATATTGTGAAGAAAAATTGGCCTGTCTTAATGACTGATAGTGGGAGATGTACCATCATTTATTTTAAAAATAGTCCCCCTTCTAAAAAGACAGCTTTGCTATAATTTGGGAAGGTTGGGTGAAATAAATGGATCTTTCTTGTATACTAGGAAGGGCACAGATGCCTGTCGATCTTGTAGAGCTTGCAGTTATATATCTAACAGTAGAACTTTAACCTATCCAATAACTAACAAGAAATGTGTTTCTAGATTTTATGCAGATTGTACCTTTAGAAACCTGGCATTTGGCTAGTTGTCAAAACTGTACTTGTTTTTACGTTGGGAAAACTAATTGTTCCTTAAGGGAGTGAATTTTGGAGCACAATAGGGATATACAATGTAAATGTATCAATAGTGTACTAGAGAAGTATGTTAATGTTCATTCTACACATACTTTTTCTTTTTTGGTCTTACAGGTTTTTAATAGTAGCTTGGGGGGAGGTAATATTATTGATACAGTAGAAAAGGCAGAATTTAAATGGATTATTACATTGTGGGCACATAGAGCCCCAAGTCCAAATGTTAATGTACCTTTAAAACCTGTACTCAGGACATGGAAATTAGCTCAGTAAGTCTAATTAATAACTGCTATATATCTGAATTAAGCTTTAGTATGTTTTATGTTGTGGTCTGACAAAGTACATTTAATGCACGATAGTGCTTACCATTTTTTTTTATTTGTATGAATAAAACGGTTTTATCGGCTGTGGAGGGTTGGTTCTTTTTGCTTCTACTTCTTGTATCATTTGGAAAAAAACTGTCCTTTGAACTGAGAGGTTGTTTTTTTTTCCCTTGAAGTCTAAAAGTTGGTTACAATTCTTATTTTCTGTTTATTAATTATCTGCAGCTACTGGGTCTGGGAAAATACTTACTAATTTTAAGCAAATTTGAAAATTAACCATAAGGAGAAGACACTGAGTAAGTTAAAACTGTATTAACACCCATTATATGATGGAGTAATTTTGGGGACAGAATAAATACTATAAAATATGAAGTACCAGCAACCATATGAAAATCATAAACCTGCAAAGAAAAAAATTAGGGTTATGAAATAAATGCAAGACTTCAGTGTTCCTCTTTCTGCACAAAGAATGTACAAGGTGAAAGAACATTTGATTAAAACTTTAGAAACAACATGGGAAGAAATAACAGCTGCAGAAAGAATTCTGCTAATAAAAAGGACGTACTGAACCAATTGTAAAGAATTCCAAATAGAACAGACTGTTTAACATTACAGAAGAAATTCCTTAGTCAGTATAAATTGAGTTAAAAAACAAAATATATGACTTTTCTAAAGAATAATCTCCAGTAAACTGTTTTAGCAGTATCATGAAATATTCCACACAGTAGCAACAAGAGAATCACAGGTACTAGCCCCCTTTTATAAGAGCTTAATTAAATCACATATAAAATACTGCAGCTGTATACTCACGGTACTGGATCTCCTAAAAAACCAGAAAGGCTGCAAAGATCATTCACAAGGAGAATTATTTCCACAAAACATGCATTCTATAAAAGTCAAAATTAGTTGGTTTTGATAATGGTTGACCTAAATACTTACATTAGGACATTTACAGCTAAATATGAGGACTGCCTGGGTAGTTGGGACAACAGGAATGTTGAAATAAATGTGTGGTTTCAGTAAGCAAATGCGATTTTCATGTCCTTAATCAGCACCACTACTCCCTGATGTAATGTTTTAAGGAATCTTACCATTTTCTTGTTGGTTGGTTTATTTCCTTTAAAAGATTTCCTGTTCAGTGTATGGTGTTCTTATCTGTTCCTCAAATGACCTAAACTACACTTCATTCCTTGTCTAACTGCCTATTACTTCAAACTTAAATCTTTCTCTTATGTAAATTCATACACCATTCTATTTTTACTCTGTGATCTTTCCTGTAGACTAAGTGCCCTGGTACACTGACCTCCCTGCCACAGTTCTCTGTATAGAATGTTTTTATCCCTGCAGCATTGTCTGCCGAGACGTGTTTTCCTTTCTGTTACAGATCTTTTATCAAGAGATTTGCCATATCTAACAGCTGACACAGTACAGATAACAAGCCTTGTTTCCTGCTACTCGAAGTTTAGCCTTCATCCACTATACCACCTTCTGTTCAGGTGAGCATCCTCAGGTATAAAGTCAATTATAAGCAGGGCCTGTCTATCTTAGAGTATGATGACCACTACACACCAAAACCCCTTTCTCAACCACTATAGGTCTCAAAGGCTCTTCTTTTGAGATTACTATATTGTACATTCCCTAGGCACCAATGACTAGCTCTTGCAGTCACTAGTTACCTGTCCTGTTCATATGTATTTTCCACAATCTCATCTCACCAAATTATCATCTAAAAGCACCCCCACAATGCATTACTAAGGAATCTCCATCCATACTGCTACTCTTCCTCTTCTGGGCAAGAACTTAACTTACATATGCCAACTCCAACAATGCCATACCTTAGAGAAAAAGGAACACTCTTGGAAATGTCAGTCTGACTTAGTATATGCAAGTCTGCATTTTCAGTCATTCAGTCTTACTCTTCAAGGATTCAATATTTAACAGTTACCCAAAAAAGATGGTCCTTGACTTTTGAAGGCAGACTGTGAAAAAAATGGGACACTGGCCTCATAAGCTTTGTAGCAAGCAGGCAGGCATAAAGGTAGTGTGAAAAAAAATGAAGATAAATAAAAATTGTCATAATGGAAACTACAAGCCTTTGTGTAAAGCATATACATATCACAGACAAGGAAGACTACATTACAGGCCTCAGATGATATTGTATTACAGATTTGACGATGTACACCATTTAGGTACATAAATAAACAGAAGGAAGACAGCAATATCAATTAAAGAGAAGGAAAGCAGAAAGAACCAAATAGCAACAGCTCAGATGGTGGAAGTGATAGCCAAGTTAGTTAAAAAGAAGATAAAACATTTTACTGATAAAGAATGATAATGGAACGGATACTGAAGTTCAAAAAAATGGATGGAATATGCAGAAAAAGTATGATGAAAAAGAGGGATATAACTGTGTAGTGGTTTTACTGGGGGAATACCTACAGGTAATGGAAACAGACCATGAACAGGGACTTATGAATGTGCCAGAACTAAATTCTGGGGTGGATCTTCTAATTTTAATGTTATATTAATGTTACTTCTGTTGTGTTTTTTGTGGTAGGTGGTGCAGAATCTGAAGAGGTGAAAAAACAAAGACTGGTGGGATGTGCACACCCCGTAACACAGGTGCTGCAATACACATGGAGTAAAATATATGTGCCTTTATGAATGTGGGTTTTTAGAAAATATAACATGCCATTCTGTATGAAACAGGCAGGCTATTCCAAGTGCATACACACTCTAGAGTGCCCGTGAGGTTTAAGAACAGTATTTTATTTCATATGGTAGTGAATTTAGTGTTTTGAAGTATGGACTAATTAACTATGTCTTGAATAAATGTTGCATACATAATCTATTCCAAAATGTTAAAAGTTTCAAGTGACATCCCGCACTTGTACTGCACTGTGAGTGGAATGACTGATTTTGGCACTTCATTGTTTGGATTACTCATTGGAGACTGCTGGTCAGAAACATTATTAATGTGAAGCTTTCAGAGGTACTTTTCTCTGTGATTGATGAGATGGAGAAAAGCAGCTGTCATGCCTTGCTGTACTACCTGCTGTAGCAATGGTTGATCTTGTGACTAAGCCTTCACACAGCGACATGTTTCCTTAGTGCAGCTGTCATATTAAAACCTGTTCACATGGGGTGGATCTCTGGTACTGAAGAAAAATAGCATACTGTCATATTGCACTAAAAATATCCAGGTCATGTGATGCAATGCCATGTTACATATAAAATGCCCTGTGGGCTTTGTGGACTGTCTAAGAGAATAGATAAAAGCTTTAGGATAACGGAGGAAAAAGTCTGTGTGTTTTGCTGTACTGTGTTGTATAGTGTTGTGATGATTTTATAATACTCACAATTAATACAGAATGTACTACAGTATTTTCTATGTGCTTTTTGACCCTTTGCCTGCTAACTATCAAGTCACCCCAAGTCAGACACAGCCCATTGGTTCCCTCTACATTTGGCATTCCAATAAGGGTTGGTTCGAGAGCCGTTCAGAGGGGGACGGTCTTTTAGGCAGCCATGAGGTTGCTTTGTTCCCTGCTGGCACTCCAACAATAAGGGCAACTGTAATAGCCTAATTCTACTCCTGGTCAGGGGCACATGTGATCTGTGTCACCACTAAGACCCACAATTCCCTCCTCATGGAATTCTGTGCTTCTGCACACTTAGTGAAAACACAACCAGGAGGTGGCTTACTACTGCTAATACCCACCCCAAGGCCATGCAGTGGATTACTACTACTCTTCTGAGTGATCATGATAATATACAACCAGCTCCTCTCCATCCTTCTGCCCTAAGACGAGACCACCCATTCTCCCTTGCCATTTTTGTCAGAAATCTGAGCCACTAACTGAACCCAGGCCACTTTTGGCGACTGTGAGAGCTTTATCCCTCTAGGCCATGAAAACTTCACCTTACCCAATTCCTGTTGGTCATACTTTGAAAACATGAAGTCCATCTTCTTTGTGTGCCGAACTGACTCAATCAAAATGCTAGATGCTTAAGAACTGCGGAAAAGTAGGTATGAGCAAAGACAACCCTAAAGAAATATATATTAGGTATTTATTAGACCAACAGTCTCCACCCTTTTTTGCAGCAAGGACTGGTTTTATGTAATACAATTTTCCACAGACCAGCCATCACGTGAGCATAATAAAATGCATATTTATTTATTTGACATTTGTTTACTGGGTAGGTCTGACTGGACTAGCAGTACATTTTCAACTGAGACATAGGGAGAAAAGCTCCAAACTACAATAAAAAGACAATTGGCAATAATTACCGGGAAAAAAATTGTACATTCTGCTTAACAGCATAACACTGCTCTACTATGGTCAACAGGTACGTAAACTTAATGGCAACCTTATTGACTTTCTATGTTTAGAACAGCAATGTTTAATATACCTCCCTATTATTTGTGGCTCTGTCCAGATTTACTGTGTGAGAGCAGACCAAGAAATCTGGAAAAAGCCATAAATAATGGGTGGACAAAGGCCCATAAATAGGGACAAATTTTAAATATTGCTGTTACAAAGTTAGAAAGTTGACAGAATAACAGGTTGTTTGTTAGCATGAATTTTCTGAAGGGTATGAAGTCTGAATCTCAAATGTATGTCATTATAATCTGACATCAATCTTTAATGACCTGCAAATGATTGGCCAGAAAACCACAATTTTATGAAAAATAGATTCAAATATAGGAGGTAAAAATCTGGACTTTCTGCGAAAATCTGTACAACTGAGTGGTTTGGTCGAGAGGTAAGTAAACCTAATGGCAACCTTATTGACTTTTTAAATATTGCTCTTACAAACTTAGAATCTGTCCCTATTTGGCTCTGTTCAGATTTATTGTGCGAGAGGTTGAATGGTATGTTTGAGAGGTACGCAAACCTCACTACTGCCAGGGATCACACACACACACACACGCACACACGCACACGCACACGCACACACACGCACACACACACACACACACACGTCTCTTCTGCTTTCATGCATGCATGCATTCACTCACACAAGATCGCTCTCACTCTTTCTCTGTCAGTCTCTCACACACACAGTCTTCTCCTTTCATGCACACATTCACTTACACATGCAGACAGAAACATATACATACACACACAAACTTTTTTGGTTTCTTTGACTTTTATTTTACACTCGCTAAACAGCAAAAGCGCTGCTTAGCGAGTGTAAAATAACGGCTCGCTCGATCTCACTGCTCAATCTCTCTCATACACACATACACAGTCTCTTCTTTCACACACACATACATTCTGCTTTCATGCACGCATTCACTTACACACGCAGACAGACACAAACACACTCATACACATGCATACACATTCATTTTTCCATTTCACTCCGTGCCTGGCGGCCTGGTACCAGTCCACGGCCCGGTGGTTAGGGACTGTTGTATTAGACAGTTTAAGAAATCTTATGAGTTAAAAAAAAAAAACACACACACACACACACACAATTTAAGGAATAGAAGGAATGTAACAGTAAAACACAGGAATATGCAAACAGAAATATTTTAAGATTTCCTTTTGAATTTTCAGTAAAATCAGGGACCTATCTTAATAACCTAGGATGGGCATTCCCCTGGGGTGGTATGGCCTCTGAAAAGGCTTAATAAGCAGATATTTTCAGGAAAATACTGTAGATGAATGACCATTACAATTATACTGGTGCAGAGGCTGGATTTCATCTGTGAAGTCCTTGTACTGGGCTTAAGATAGGACTCTGCAGGGAAGTCACTGTGGGGAAGGATTGATATGCAAGTCAAGCTTTACATTTCTGAAGCGGAGTTGTAATCACAACCAGATCATGGCCAAATGGGGTCCTAGGCAGGAGGCTGAACCAGCCCCCCCCCCCCCCGCAGCCATTCTGGTGTTCCCTTACTTGTCTCTATCCCCCAAGTTACAATATGCAATGCTCAAAACTGTCAGCATGCACATTATTTTCTGCTTTACTTCAAAAATGAAGACAGAAATATGGATTTAATTTAAAACTTTTAATGCAAACATCCTTTGTTGACCACTTTAGTCCCACTATGCCAGTAGCATCTTTTCAGGGGAGACCCTCGATGGCATTTATACTACTATGGGAAATTTGGCCAGGGCATTATGGAAATTCCTCCTACTCTTTTCAATAGCTCAGGTGGTTGTAAAAGATCTCACAGCACTTACCATTAACACAGACAGATTGGGCCTTAGTTTAACATCTCAGCCAAAGGACGACACACTCAGGATTGCAAACCCCCCCCCCCCCTTAAAGTGCATTGTAGTATCAGCAATCCAGCTACATGGTGAGGGAGCAGTACTCACAGGCTTCTGCACCAAAGGCAAGTATGCTACTTGTTGTGATACTAACAGTGCTTTCAAATTTTATAGCATATACATTGTTAGCCATTTGCTAAGCAAAACAGCTACCTCTTTTCACTTGAAGCTCACTTTCACTGAAAAAGTACTGTAACTCACATTCACTGAAAATGCACCCCGTAGTTTTGAAGATTTTTTTTCCATTAAGTGGTGAAACAAAATGTATGAACCAATAAAAGACAAAAATCACCCATTTCAAAACATTTTGTTCATCTCTGATGTTACAGTCTGGTAGTTGGTGTAGAGGATTAAGGCTCTTATCTTCTGTAGCCAAGGGACACGGTTTGAACCTGAGCAAGCTAATTAATTAACCTGCCATCAATAACTTGGGCATTTGGGTGCACACACAACCTGAGCAATCTAATTAACTAACCTGCCACCCCTAACTTGGACATTTGCGCCCATGCAAACACACATCCCCTGCTGCAGGTGGCAGCAAAGAAGAAGGAACAATCATCTCATCTCTGGTTCCAAAATTCAGCAAATCAACAGTTTTCCAGTGCATGGCAGCAACTCCAATCCTAAAAGGAATCACCAGTTCTCCAGTTCATGGCAGCAACGCAGCAGATGCAATTCCAATGCACATTTGAGAAATTAAATCCTGCGAGTTGCTGTGCCTGCATCACACTCCTAAAGATGCATGCATGCACAGACCACAGATACAACATGGAAAGAGTGTGTCCTTAAAGAAGAAATGTAAGATTTTTTTTTAATTTAATTAAAATTAGTTGTTGTAGCAGCCCCCCCAGCCAGTCATCCCCATAGCCAGCGGGCCCTTGGCAACTGCCTAGGTTGCCTAGTGCTGGGTCTGGCTCTGGTTGTAATAGTTCTATAAGCATCTCTGTTGTATCTTGGTTACAGAAGGCGGGGGGCTGAGAAGGTAAGCACATTTGTGATGCTCCATTTTATTCCATGTGACCTCAAGTGATCAGAAAAAGCAATGCCCAGGTGGCTAGCTTCTAACTGCAGCCTCACAGTCCTTCTACTGCCACAGGAACACTGCCGGGTTAATGGACTGCTGACAGAACCCTCACCATATAAGTACTGCATACTGACTCGTTCAGAGAGATTGGGGGACCAAATGGCTGTAATTAAGGAAATTATTATTTCAAGCTGGAACACAAGATTTGAATTGCCTTGACATAGCAAGTCCTTCTTAAGGTGAATTCTATTGTTTGCTAAAAAAGCAATTACTAGAATATGGAAATCAAAATCTAATCCAGCTGTATTTGAAGTATTACATACTGTAAGAGAGAGAAAAAAGGATGTTTAGAAAAGGAAAGGAGCAAATTACATAGAAATAAATAGAATTTGTGGGGACAATACATTCAAAATAATGCTCAAGAGGAGGAGTGAGATTTACAGGAAGGCAGAAATTCTACAATTTATGTAATGCTGGACTAAGTGAGAGTTGTAAAGAAAGAACATATATGTAATGTATATTGAATGTAAATGAAAAAAATGTTAATATGATTTGATTTCCTTTCTTTTAATTTATGTCTGTCTTAAGTGATAACTTAATAAAGGTGTTTTTAAAAAAACTGTACATCGACAGCTACTAACACTTTTTCAAACAGATAGGGGGGGGGTTAGGGGCAGCTTGCCATCCTGCAAAAAAAAACTTTAAGGGAGAACAGAAATGTTTGACATTCACAGTTCTCCTACACTTTTGGACTTATGTTTTCAAAACTTTGAAGGTCACACGAGTCTCAGAATTACAACAGGGAGCCTTTTTTTTTTTGACTAGTTTGACTGAGATGCTGTAATTTACAAAATTTACTTGGTGATTATATTTTCCTAACTGGATACTCACTTCCACATCTAAGATTCTCACTTACTGCCTACTTGAAAAGTTTAAGACTGCCCATTCTCAAACAGTTTCTAGTATTATTTGCCAAAGGCCCATCTCGTGTGGCATCATGAAACAATGCTTTTCATACTTGGTTGCGTAACTTTCACAGCAGGTAAATCCTTGCCTCCTCTTATAAAGAACTTCCATGATATCCTGACTAATAACAGCATAGAAAACTTTACCTTAAATGGTATATAGCCAAGAACTTACGCTGCAATTCCTTAAGATCAGAGAAAGTACAGTTGTGCAAGTAAATTAAACTATAACAGCAGATGTTCTAATAGATCACCGTTGGAGTAGCCTAAAATATTTTGGCTATTTCCTACAAGAGCATGACCAGCTGACATCATGTCCTTGGCAGGATATTACCCTAATAGCTTAGGCTACTGCAACAGTGATCCAGTGTTGAACACAGTGCAGTAGATGTTCTATCGAACAGATAACTGTTGTAGTAGCCTAAGCTATTAGTGTTATATCATACCAAGGATATGATGCCAGCTGGTTATGAAGCCTTAACTATTTTTGCTGCTGTTTTAGTGCTTGGCTTTTTTTCCTCTGTGAAGAACTTTTTTTTCTCAAGTTACAAAGTTAATTTTATCCTTATAGTTTTAAATTATGCCAAGGTATAGTTTGTAAACATGACAAGTACTTCAAAGGAAGGGAAAAGGAAAGACACGTTAGACAATCAACATATTACTAAATAAAAGAGAAGACAGGGTATGCAGTCTGCACAATGGACGTCATTTTATTAAATAAGAGACAAAAAAATACAATTACAAAAGGAATTATATAATTTATTACAGTGGACTGGGAGTGGGTCTTTCATGTATTGCCAGAGTTTGTGTATTAACAATCATTTTTATCGTGATTACATGAAAAAGAGATAATACAATTTTACTTCTGGTATGACTATATTATGTAACACATTTAAAGTTAGTATAACTGTATTTATAAACAGAATCCACAGTAGGGCAGCTCTAAGCACTATCTCATAGCACCTGCTTTGAATGTTCTTCTGTGCAGAGTTTGCATACTCTCCCTATGTGCAAATAATCCACCCTTTATCTACCTTAACAGTACATGGGTGCTCCAGTTTCTTCTCACATTCCTAAGACATGTACGCAAATGAAGTGTCAATTTTCTAAACTGCCCATAGGTATACATACTGTCTGTGACAGTGTGGGTGTGTGTGTATGTGTGTGCGTGGTGGGAGATATCCGATAATGGAATAGAAAAGAATCGGGTCCAAGATTAGCAAGTGATGACTCCCTCCACAACCCTGACTAGGATAAAGGGATTATTGGAAAATGAACAAATGAATGTACATAAAAAAGAACAGAGGCAGCCTCTAAATCATTGAACAAAATATTGAAATTACTACAAATAAATCATCACAGCAGCTTCAAAATGGGTTTACATCTTTTCACATACAATGCCTCACAAGTGACCAACTAGTCAGTGACAATCATTCAAACAGAACTCTTGTGTATGATACAAAACAAGCGAAGTGCAAGCCAAACGAGCACAGGTCACCACACTGAGCAGCAATAATCTTGAAACTATTTATTGTTAAGCGCTTTTCATCTCAGGTAGTACCAAGACTTCTTCAGACAAAATTGAAACACACGCCCCATCTTTAAATACATTAAAAAAACGCATCACATACCCTGATTGGTTTAAATGGCAGTGAGTCATCAGTAAACCTTAAAATACCTTGAGAATAAAAAAACAAAGTACCGCAAATTATGAACGAACCAAAACACAACGTGCCAAACAGACTATGTACTTCTGTCCATGAGTACCCAAAATATTGATACAAAGTGGTTATCACACTAAACATGTAACGTCAGAACTTTTATGCACAATGGGTTCTTCGGTGTTAAAGACTGACTAGAAAACATAAAGCACTTTTTCTCCGTACATATTTGTTACAACCAAAAATCACATGGTCCTGCCTAAACAATACATAACTAGAATCGCTAGTAGCTACATAATAGTTAAAAATATTTAAATTATTAAATTAAAACAATTTGACTCGCCTAGACAACATAAGAAGTTAAAAATTTAAACAGTGTTTATAACTTACATCATCTCAGGAGACTCCTGAGTTTCAAAATACAATTAATAGTACACATTTCATTTAGTCCAGGGAATGTACAGATTCGGGACCACCTCTCCCATCAGGAATTATACAATCAATGGCCCTAAACAAAAATGTATGGTTTGGGTTATCAGAAGCTTGTTTTGCTAGGGCTTTGATCATTTTTGCCTTCCTAATGTGGTATAGATGTTCATAAACACGTTCACGGAGTCTCCTATCTGTCTTGCCAATATAAAATGCTGAGCACTGTTGGCACTGGGCAAGGTAAACTACGGCTCTAGATTGGCAGTTGAATTTTTGTTTAACTCTGTATTTTAGACCCTTTAAACTGAAATGTTCACCTGTTCCCATGTAGGAGCAGAAGTTGCACATGTTACATTGGAACATGCCCTTTCTCTGTTGGGAAGTGCGTCCCATTGACCTCCAAAAGATGTTTTAAATTTTCACCTCTCCTCCAGACAATTTTGGGAATCTCAGGTAGTTTGTTTCTAAGTACATTGTCATTCGAAATAAACATCCAGTTTTTCCATAGTATGGATGAGATGACCTTACTGTCAGTACTAAAGGATGTAAAGAGACTGCAGGGTGGAGGGGTTCGACTCAGGTTGGAATGTGTAACTGTCTGTGTTGCTGTCAACTCATTCCTTAGAACCTGTTTTAGAATTGGTTGGTATATACCCAGTTCCCTCTTGGTGCTGACCTCCTTAATTAAGTCATCTACAAGCTGTTTGGGGTACCCCCGACCTAAAAACATATTCTTAAGGGTATTACATTCCTCTAGGAAGTCTGAAAATTTAGACACCATTCGGGCAGCCCTCACGAGTTGACCCTTCACCACAGATCTCTTTTGGTAGACTGGGTGACAGCTACTGAAGTGGAGGAAAGTGTTGGAGTAGGTGTCCTTCCTGTGTATTTTAGCACAGAAACCATTAGTGGTTGAATCCTTACACAGGTCTACATCCAAGTAGGCAATTCTATCAGTACTAAATGTATGTGTAAATGATAAAAAATGGTCGTAGAGTTGAAGAAACTTACTAATTCTAGTGCTACTGCTTCACCACCTTTAATCAGCATAAATATATCATCCAAGAACCGTCTATAATAAACCATTTTGTTAGGAAAGAACTTGTTCTTCTGAATGATTTCTTGTTCCCAATAAGCCATGGCGAGGTTGGCGAAGCTAGCACCTCTGCAAAAAAATAGTGTCATTGAGTATTAAAAAATTACTACATAAAATGATCACGAAACAAAAAAATGGTCACTAGTACCCAAAAGTTTACCAATAATCCAAAATAAGAGTACAAGCCGAATAGCCAGTTCCAAAAACAAATGGTTTAATTCGCAAATCCACGAGTAAGCACACTACAAACCACACAACAAACGAAATACATGTATTTGGTTTATAGTGTGGTTTGTAGTGTGCTTACTCGTGGATTTGTGAATTAAACCATTTGTTTTTGGAACTGGCTATTCGATTTGTACTACATAAAATTATGTTGAGTAGTTCATCAACTAAGGAAATTTCCTGTGAGGGTGCACCCCTCTTCCTCAACATGAAGTTTACCCACTCAATTCCTTCTTTATGTGGGATAGAGGAATACAAATCCCTCACGTCCACTGTAAGGAAGTTCAGATTATAGTCTAATTCGAGGCCACTGATGTACTGTAAAAATGACCACGAGTCCTTGCAAATATCCGGTTCCTTAGCTACATATTTTTTGAGGATGTTGTCTACAAATTTGGCCCATGGGTATGTGATGCTATTTCTAGCATTAACCAGAGGTATCATTGGTGGGTCATGGATGGATTTGTGGATCTTAGGAATCCCAAATAATTTAGGGATCCTAGGGGTCAGCATAGTAAGATAATTGAAAGATGCAATGTCAATTTTACCTTTTATAAATAGGTCATTCAAGTAAGAAAGAATCCTATTGTAAGCTGTATTCAATTCATGTTTAAACTTTACTTCATATGTATCACTCCCAAAAATGCTCAGCATCCTGTCCACATAATCCTCCTGTTTCATGATTACCACCCCACCACCTTTATCCGGTTGCATGATCCTTACCCCTGCTTCCCTAATGGACCATAAAAGCTCCCTTTCTGCAAGGTTAATATTGGATCTATCAAAGCCCTGTGAAGCTTTTTTGTGTAAAGAATATCTCAGGTCAAGTTCACACATTGTATCAAATAATGCTAACGTTTGATGTAATACTGGTAAAAAAGTACTAGATACATGTAATCCATTACTACTAGCGGGGTTGTCACCAAACAATACATTCAAGTTAAGTTTCCTTGTAAAAAGCTTAAAACCAATAATAGTTTTTACCAAGTCAGCTCTAGTGTCAGGAATGAATGTGCTTCCCTTGGCTAAAGGTTCCACTAATAGTGGTTCAGTTTCAATAATCGTAAAGTTAAAAAATTATAAACCCAACTTAGTATTGAACAGGATAGTAGGCTTGTTCAAAACTGGAAGAAAGTCAATTACCTGTCTTTCCTCTCTCTCTTGTTGTAGTTGTTGTTGAAGCTGTTAGTCTTGCGTGGTTGTTGGCGTAAATTGTAATACGAGGCTCCTGTCCGAAAATTTGTCTGTGTGCCTGGGTTGTATTCATGTTGAACTTCGGACCCTGTTACCACTGAGGAATAACTAGCTGGTCTTGAATCCTCCATGGACGCATTGTGTGTTTGCTTCCATGCTGGCATGTTTTGAACAAGGAGGACGATGTACAAAATTTAAAGTCTTTGATCAAAGTACTTGTCAACCGCGTTGACACACTCACTGTGAGATTGGATTCACTATCCACTAATTTTGGTAACACGGTGTCGAATTCTTTGATGCCCCAAACAACTCCAGCAAAGGATACAAGTTCCTTTGTGGGACCTCGCTTACAAGAAGTTAACCGTTCGCGGTCAACATTTAATGTGAATAACCTATCTACAAATAATGTCAGGGGATCCTCTGAGCTTATTGGAGCTCCAAACTTTGCCCAGTGTTTAGTAGAGCCACTATCACTACAAAAGTCGACTAGCAGCAACAATGAGGAGCAACCAGCGATAGGTGTAACTGACATTTTAACACAATTTAAACTCCTGGACCAGAAACTACTGAAGCACGAGAAAGCACAGTTGGAGATTGCCTATTTCAAAGAGTGTATTAGTGAAGGAATTGTACCGAAAGGTTTGCGTTCCTGGCAATACTCAACTGGTTTAGAGGATGGTTCTGCCTTTCATCAAGATTTAGTCAAACTTTTCAACAAACACAGACTTGAATTGTTAGAATTAATGTGTAAGCAATTACACTATTGAGTGTGAGGTGCTCATGGAGGAGGCTACAGGGTTGGATCAAGCACTGCAACAACATCTTGACTTTGGGAGATACAAATTCGATTACGAGCATATTTTTGGTAATATTGATTTACATATTTCCAAAATAAAAGAAACAGTTAGAAAAATTGAACCGGGACCGGTTTGCATACAGCAGCAGTAGTCAAGCTTATCCACTGCCACCTCCCTCCCAAGCCCGCCAGTTTATAGGACAAAAACCTATTGATGGGGCCAACCAAATTAACAACCAGATGCCTGGATCTGGAGGTAATACCCATGTTCAAAACATGCCAGCACGGAAGCAAACACACAACGCGTCCATGGAGGATTCCAGACCAGCTAGTTATTCCTCAGTGGCAACAGGGTCCGAAGTTCAACATGAATACAACCCAGGCGCACAGACAAATTTTCGGACAGGAGCCTCGCATTACAATTTACGCCAATAACGACGCAGGACGAACAACTTCAACAACAACTACAAAAAGAGAGGGAGGAAAGACAGGTAATTGACTTTCTTCCAGTTTTGAACAAGCCTACTATCCCGTTCAATACTAAGTTGGATTTTAAAATTTTTAACTTTACGGATATTGAAATTGAACCACTATTAGTGGAACTTTTAGCCAAGGGAAGCACGTTCGTTCCTGACACTAGAGCCGACTTGGTAAAAACTATTATTGATTTTAAGCTTTTTACAAGGAAACTTAACTTGAATGTATTGTTTGGTGACAACCCCGCTAGTAGTAATGGGTTACATGTATCTAGTACTTTTTTTACTGGTATAACATCAAACGTTAGCATTATCTGATCCAATGTGTGAACTTGACCTGAGATGTTCTTTACACAAAAAAGCTTCACAGGGCTTTGATAGACCCAATATTATCCTTGCAGAAAGGGAGCTTTTATGGTCCATTAGGGAAGTAAGGGGTAAGGATCATGCAACCGGATAAAGGTGGTGGGGTGGTAATCATGAAACGGGAGGATTATGTGGACAAGATGCTGAGCATTTTAGGGAGTGATACATATGAAGTAAAGTCTAGACATGAACTGAATACAGCTTACAATAGGATTCGTTCTTACTTGAACGACCTATTTATAGAAGGTAAAATCGACATTGCATCCTTCAATTATCTTACTATGCTGACCCCTAGGATCCCTAAATTATTTGGGATTCCTAAGATCCACAAATCCATCCACGACCCACCAATGAGACCTCTGGTTGATGCTAGAAATAGCATCACAAACCCATGTGCCAAATTTGTAGACAACATCCTCAAAAAATATGCAGCTAAGGAACCAGATATTTACAAGGACTCGTGGTCATTTTTACAGTACATCAATGGCCTCGAATTCGACTATAATCTGAACTTCCTTACAGTGGACGTGAGGGATTTGCATTCCTCTATCCCACGTGAAGAAGGAATTGAGTGGGTAAACTTCATGTTGAGGAAGACGGGTGCACCGTCACGGAAAATTTCCTTAGCTGATGAACTACTCAATATTATTTTATCTAGTAATGTTTTTATATTCAATGAATATTTTTTGTAGAGGGTTGGTGTAGCCATGGGGTCACCATATGGTGCTAGCTTCACCAACCTTGTCATGGCTTATTGGGAATAAGAAATCATCCAGAACAAGTTCTTTACTAACAAAATGTTTTATTATACACGGTTCTTGGATGATATATTTATGCTGATTAAAGGTGGCGAAGCAGTAGCACTAGAATTACTAAGTTTCTTCAACTCTACGACCAGTTTTTTATCATTTACACATATATTTAGTACTGATAGAATTGCCTACTTGGATGTAGACCTGTGTAAGGATTCAACCACTAATGCTTTCTGTGCTAAAATACACAGGAAGGACACCTACTCCAACACTTTCCTCCACTTCAGTAGTTGTCACCCAGTCTACCAAAAGAGATCTGTGGTGAAGGGTCAACTCGTGAGGGCTGCCTGAATGGTGTCTAAATTTTCAGACTTCCTAGAGGAATGTAATACCCTTAAGAAAATGTTTTTAGGTCGGGGGTATCCCAAACAGCTTGTAGATGACTTAATTAAGGAGGTCAGCACCAAGAGGGAACTGGGTATATACCAACCAATTCTAAAACAGGTTCTAAGGAATGAGTTGACAGCAACACAGACAGTTACACATTCCAACCTGAGTCGGAACCCCTCCACCCTGCAGTCTCTTTACATCCTTTAGTACTGACAGTAAGGTCATCTCATCCATACTACGGAAAAACTGGGTGTTTATTTCGAATGACAATGTACTTAGAAACAAACTACCTGAGATTCCTAAAATTGTCTGGAGGAGAGGTAAAAATTTAAAACATCTTTTGGAGGTCAATGGGACGCACTTCCCAACCAGGAAGGGCATGTTCCAATGTAACATGCAACTTCTGCTCCTACGTGGGAACAGATGAATATTTCAGTTTAAGGGGTCTAAAATACAGAGTTAAACAAAAATTCAACTGCCAATCTAGAGCCGTAGTTTACCTTGCCCAGTGCCAACAGTGCTCAGCATTTTATATTGGCAAGACAGATAGGAGACTCCGTGAACGTGTTTATGAACATCTATACCACATTAGGAAGGCAAAAACGATCAACGCCCTAGCAAAACATGTTTCTGATAACCCAAACCATAAATTTTTGTTTAGGGCCATTGATTGTATAATTCCTGATGGGAGAGGTGATCCCGAATCTGTACGTCTTGAAGTTTTAGAACTTATGTGGCAAATTCACACAGATGCCTGTTCATTCCCTGGACTAAATGAAACGTGTACTATTAATTGTATTTGAAACTCAGGAGTCTCCCGAGATGATGTAAGTTATAAACAGTGTTTACATTAAGTTCTTATGTTGTCTAGGCGAGTCAAATTGTTTTAATTTAATAATTTAAATATTTGTAACTATTATGTAGCTACTAGTGATTGGAATATGTACGGAGAAAAAGTGCTTTATGTTTTCTAGTCAGTCTTTAACACCAAATAACCCATTGTGCATAAAAGTTCTGACTGATGTATAAATGTACACATGTTACATGTTTAGTGTGATAACCACTTTGTATCAATATTTTGGGTACTCATGGACAGAAGTACATAGTCTGTTTGGCACGTTGTGTTTTGGTTCATTCACAATTTGCGGTACTTTGTTTTTATTCTCAAGGTATTTTAAGGTTTACTGATGACTCACTGCCATTTTAATCAATCAGGGTATGTGATGCAGTTTTTTGAATGTATTTAAAGATGGGGTGTGTGTTTCAATTTTGTCTGAAGAAGTCTCGGTACTACCTGAGACGAAAAGCGCTTAACAACAATAAATAGTTTCAAAATGATTGCTGCTCAGTGTGGTGACCTGTGTTCGTTTGGCTTGCACTTTGCTTGTTTTGTTTTCCATAAGTTACACAGTTTGTTTTTGTGTATGATACCTCAAACCAAAAAATATTCACATAGCACTTACAGAGTAAGTCTGCTGTAAATCTTATCTGCCTGAGTTTAACTGGCTCAAAGCTGAGGTTTACTAGCCTGTACATAAACATTTCGGCAAGCCTGTCCAATCCCAAGGCTGCAATATGGAACCAATGAAGAAATGACAATACAAGCCAATGTAAGTGAGAGGGTCATTGACAGCAGCAGGATTCTCACCAAATCTATCCAATTTAGGGAGCTTCCAGTATAGCTAATAATATTGAGCAGAGCTGGCTGGTACTCCAGTAGTGCTACTATCAGGTTGGAAGATTGCAAAGAGCTCAACAAAGAGGGAGGTCCACGCACTGCCGAACACACAGCATTACAAATGGGACAAAAGGGTAAAACAATAGTCCAGCTCAACAGAGCAAGACTGCTCGACATTAACGCACAAAGATAAAGGTACTTTGAATTTATGTAATTATCAGTTAACTGAATTACATTTATCTGTGTTGGGAAAGGGACTGAAATTTAAGCCAACAAGCAGTGATGATACTGTAAAGGCGCTAACAGACTTGAAACTGCTTGTGCGAAATTTAAGTTTAAAGCTGATATTTGGAACAGATACAGCAAAGAAAAGAATGTTTGTAAGAAATTAAGTGCACTTATACCGGTATGTTGTTCATTATTAGTGGCATTTAGTAATGTCTGTGAAAGTGAACTAAGAGAATTATATTCTAGAAGTAATAAAAATATCATAAATTGACATATGCAGAAAATATAGCCCTTAAACAGTTAGAAAGTGATGAAAACATTTATTATATAGCAGACTGATAAAGGGGGTGTCACTGTAATAATGGACAGAGTAAAATATATGGCAACTTTAAATGAAATGGTACAGGATGTATAGACCTTTAGAAAAATAACTGTTTTAGAAATAAAAAGACATATTTCTGAAATAGATGTGGCCATTTATGAATTACAATTGACGAATGATATAAATGTGGAATTGTTTAATTATTTGTCTGTCCCATGCCCTAGAATACCACATATATATGGTATTCCTAAAATACATAAAGATATGTTTAACCCCCCCACCAAGACCAATAGTCTCAGGGGGTGGTTGGATAACTGAGCCCATTTCTATATATTTGCAAAAACAGTTGAAAATACAACTAGAGAAATGTCCTTGTATTTTGAAAGATACAACTGATTTTTTTGTGTAAGTTGAAAGAGTGGTATGTCAAACATCGAGAGATAGATTATGTTTTTGTTACATTGGACATTATGTCCCTACTTACAGCAATGCCAAACAGATATGGAATAGATGCTATACAAGATTATCTAAGTGTGGAAGCAGGCCTACAGGCCAGATACATAGAAACTGTTTGTACATTTCTGGAATTAGTACTAACTAAAATCATTTTTTTGTTTGACAATGAACCTTACTTGCAGTTGGCAGTTGTAGCCATGGGTACTCCCATGGCCAACACTTATGCTAATTTAGTACTATATGAATGGGAGAAGAAATTCATTTATAGTAAACAAAATGCTTTGAATAGTAATGTTATATTTTACCAAAGGTTTGTAGATGACTGCCTTCTTGTTTGGAAAAGTACATTACAAGAGTTAAATACATACATTGCTTATCTTAATTCTTACTACCAGCTTTCTAAAATTTAAAATGAAGAGTTCAAATGAAAAGATAGTTTTCTTAGATATGGAGATAAGAAAAATAGAAGGAAGAACAGAAACTAGGTTACATAAGAAAGATGTTCAAGTAAACTGCTATGTAAATAGACATAGTATGCATGCACCTCATGTATTCACAGGGGTACTAAGAGCACAGTAGACTTAATACAGAAGATGACATTTTTAGACAAATAATAAGTCTGCAACCAGCGAAAAACAACAGATAAAGTTCACGCACAATAATCCGCTGTATAGGGTGGTAGGATCCCAAGAAGACTCCACAAATTCCTCTAAAAACACCATTTAATAGAAACACAAATAGTTTGGTTAAGCGCTTTCATCTACATTATAGAATTCATCAGAACACCATTTACAATTGCAACCTGGGTTATATACTATCATAAACCATTCAAACACATAGTATAATCAGTCAATTAATTCCTGATTACATAATACAAGTCCCTTAAAGTGCACTGTGCATTCAGTTAAACAACATCACTCTATTTAATAAAAAAATATGTTAAATAACTACCCTAATACTTTATAAAATCACAGATAAATAAATAAAAACTACTTCTACAAATATTAATATATTTAAAAATATTTTTAGACAACAGGCAGAAGATATGATGCAAGAATTTTATGAAAGCGGATATGACTTAGGAAAGGTGAAAGGTTTATGAGGAAGTCAGTGATCAAAGACATAATAGTATTAAACCTATATTCTTGGATAGTAATGTTAATGTACTATTAACAGAGACGAACAAAAATGATAAAATAAGGTATTAAACTGCTTATAATATAAAAACTGCTAAAGTAAAGAAAATCATGCAAAGACATTGGACAATTTTGATGGCAATGCCTGAGTTACAACAAATTTGTGGTGATAGACAGAAATCAAAATAATTTAAAGAGAAGGTTGTGCTACAAGGACTTTAAACAAAGTGGCAGCATAAAAAATGTTTTTAGTAAACCAGGTACTACAGAATGTCTAAACTGCAGTTGTTGTATGGATATTTATACAGAGAATAACATTTTTAAACACCCCACAACTAATAAAGAATACATGTTTGATTGTTCAGCAAATTGTAATACTACTAATGTTGTTTACTTAGCTACTTGTACTTCATGTTCATCATTCTATGTCGGAAAAACTATAAGGAAATTAAGAAAACATATAGTTGAACATAAGGCTGATATTGGAAGAAACATCAAAACTAATGAATTAAGTAAACACATTTCTGAAAAAGGTCAAGAATATCAATTTAAATTCAGAGTTATTGATGTAGTATATGTCAGTAATAGGGGTAGTAACATTAACAATATTGTTGAACTTAAAGAGTATGAATGGATAGTTAGGTTACAGGCAGATTCTTTTCACATCAGCAGGTTGGAACCAATAGCAGCTTTATTCACATAAACACACACTGGTTTAGTGCTTTCTTCCCTACTGAAGGGAGTTCTTCAGAACAATGCCATTTACATAACCCAGTCCTTTTATACAAAACCACATCAAATTGACTAAATGAATCACCATCAATCAACCCAAAAGCAGATAAAAATGCCTAAAATACATATTACATTCACATTAAAGCATGACATAAAAATTACTTTCTTGTTGTTATGCATTAAAATACATAACCATTAACCACAGCTTATGCCATTACCCTAAAATATGATTTAATTCAATATACAAGCAATATTTACATTTTCATTAATACCAGGTGGTTGGGTGGCATTTAACCTAAGCTGCCACCTTAACTCACAGATGTCTACATGCACATCAAGCACCCTCCCCTGAGCATCCTTAATCAATTGCTGTAAAACTGAAAATCTAAAAATGTGGTCCTTATTTTCAAATACGTGCCTACTCAAAGCATTGGTCATTTTACAATTTCCTATGTCCAAAAGATGTTCATTAAACCTCTCCTTAAACCGTCTACAGGTTTTCCCCATATAAAAGGCAGGACATGACTGGCACTTAGCCAGGTATACCACATTTTTGCTGCAACAGTTAAAATGCCCTGTTATGTGAATGTTCACACCATTTAACTTAAAGTATTCTGAGGTCTCTGCTATATTTCTACAGCAATTCCCATTACCGCATCTAAAATTCCCCCCATCTCCTAGAAAAAACAGTTGAATCCTCATGTACCTTGGGCTCGAGCAGATTTTTAAAATATCTATCCTTCCTGTAAACAATCACAGGGGCAGACCCCACTCTTTGTGCAATGTGATGATCATATAATAGAATTTCCCAATTACGCCTAAGGATTCCAGCAACTGCCTCAGCGTCCAAACTGAAAGTTCTAATGAAACTAAGCTTCTTCCTATTGGGCTGACATATTTTAGCTTTCTGCAAAACCTCCAATCTCAAATTATGTCCATCTGACCTGCCCAAAATAGGCTTGTAAATGCCATCTGCCCGCTTTTTTGCTACTTCCTTAGCCACCTTGCTCACCAATCTACTAGGGTATCCCCTCTTTATAAACATTTGGGAAATAAAATCCACCTCTGCCTTGAAGGCATCATCCTCACTCACCATTCTGGCAGCCCCCACGAACTGCCCCTTAACAATGGACTTTGTGAATAGCGATGCCAACTATCAAAATCCAGGTATGAATTTGAAAAGGTTGGTTTATGATGAATTCCTGAAACTAATCTACCTTTTCCTTTTATCTATCTTCAGACTTGCATCCAAATAAGTAATGTGTTCCATACTATAATCAAAGGTAAACTTTAAAAATTCTACTGTACCACTGATGTAATCAAAAATTATTTTTAATAACTCTTCACTGCCTTACCATACAAGAAATATGTCATCCAAAAATCAAGTATAACAAGAAATATACCCATAAAACTCACTGTTAAAGACATATTCTTGTTCACAATGAGACATGACATAATTTGCAAATATGGGGGCACACGCTGCCCCCTTGGCTACACCAGTGGCCTGCTTGAAATACTGACCACAAAATAAATGTAGTTATTCTTTAGGACAAGCTCTATTAAAACTAACAGCATATTAATAGTGTCCTGATCATACATACCTGTTTTTAGTAACTGAATCTCAAGCCAACTCAGGCCAGTCCCATGTGGTATGACTGAAAATAAATTACAAACATCAATGGTTCTGACCTGCTGGTGTGAAGAGTTTCTTTTGGATTTAGTACGTGGATTGTGGAGTCTGGAGGTATTTTGTTATTTGGTATATCTTCTGTAGTATGTAAGGATCTGCAGCTAATGATGACATTATGGAGCTACTGCAGCAAATCAAGCAGCAGCTTGCAACGCACACAGCCCAGATTAAGTCCTTGGTCGATAAGCAAAATGGAGCTTCAAGTATTTTTGGTAACTGGGGCTTGCCTTTAACACAAGTGACTGGGGGCTCCCAGGCCAACCAGTCAATCTAAGAAGTAAATGCGGTTGACCCAAGGGGGAGTGATTGAAGAGGAACCAGAGTGGACTTTGCTGTTTGGAGGGCCAATGGCTTTAACTTCCATGATGATCTGGTCTCCGGTAATGCTGGGCAACATAGGCATGTATCATTGACTGACAGGCTTGGTTTTTTGGAAAAAGACTTAATGGCTTACAAGAGGTTGCAGCTGGAAAATTCATATTTGGAGAGGAATATTGAGTTGCAGCAAGTCTTGCAGGGTCTGAGAATGTGGAAATATCAAAATGGGGCTGAAAATAATCCAAATATGTTGAAAGAATTGCATGAGATTTTGACAAGGTAGGGATGGACAATGAAAATAATGCTAAAATATAATTTAGGAGCACTGGATGGCCTAACTAAAGTTTTGGAAGATAATAATGAGTTCATCAAAAAGGACTTGTTTGAGCAGTTTCAAACACATTAATGCAACATTTTCAACAAGGTGGACAATTTCAGCTCGGAAATATTTGTCCGAAAATGTAACAAAATAAAAAGGGACATAAATGAATATCAAAAAGGGCGGGTGTATCCTTATTTACCCGGTAACCATGATAGCGGCAATGTCAAGCCCAATCAGGGGGTTGGAAAAGAGGAGGAAGTGATATCGTCGCCTAATGCATATCAGGACAAGGAAATGAGGCAGCAGTCACAGAATGGTGGTGATCTGCAGCGTTCTGACCAATTGAGAGAAAGAGAGAAAGAGAGCAGCAGCAGGAGCCCCATTTTTCGGGGGACAGACACAGGGAGTACAGCAGGCAAGGGGCGAGACCGAAAACACGGAATTATCGCCGGCGGAACTGAAGAAGTTGGTGAATTATGAATTTCCAGCTGTAAGTACTTTTAAATCTAATAGCATCAGCCAGGAGGTAGGTAGCTATGTACAAACAAGACTTTCAATGACTGGTACAGTAACAGAAATTGGAAATGAGGTGTTTGTGGAAGTGAACAGCAATGTGTGTTTTCTAATATGGTTATTGGGGAAAAAAATGTTGAAACGGAATTTTTTTTGTAGAAATGTAGAATCTGAAGGCTTGAGTGTGGATTTTTGTAACTGTGAACAGCAATGTGCAGCAACAGAAATTATAATTGAGGGGTTTTGTAAAAGTGAACAGCAATGTGTGTTTCCTGATATGGTCATTGGGGAGGAAAATGTTGAATCAGGATTTTTATGTAGTAATGCAGATTCTGTGGGCTTGAGTGAGGATGTTTGTAACTTTGAACAGCAATGTGATGCATCTCTTATAGAGTTTAGTAATGAGCAAGACGAGCTGGATGTTTTGATAGCCCTGTTGAATGAAAACTACTTGGTACCACATGTTATAACCAATATGAGTGGTGATTTTAAAATATATAATTATTCCAGCAGGTCTAACTCCAGAGCATGCTAATTTGTTTTCAAAAGGATTAACCTTTGTTCCAAGCAAGAGGGGCAATGTGGCACAAGTGCTCATGGATCTTAAATTATTTGAGGGAAAGCTTAATTGCAAAATGTGGTTTGGTGTTATTCAAAACTATGATGGGCGATTGTTATTAAGAAAGCCAAGTACGTTTAACCCACCAAGTAATAATTGTATTGGTATTTATGAAAATGTTTGTGAGAATGACATTAGGAAGCAGTTAAGGAATATATAAAAGATTCCTGAATACAATTTAACTAAGGATGAGCATTGATTGCTCATGGAAATTTTGAAAGATCAGAATATTCGTGTCATGAAGCCTGATAAGAGCAGTGGCTTAGTGATAATGGATGCCAGTGATTATTCCAATGCCATGAGCACCCTACTAATGGAGAAAGTTTATGAGGAAAGCTCCCTCAATGAGGTTAATATTATGAATCGAACCATTGATTTGAGGCTAGAGGACATGGTTTTGGAAGGTCAGTTGAATGAGGACCAATACAGATTTATAAGGAATGACCATTCTATGGTGTCTAATATATTTGGCATCCCTAAAATTCACAAAGGGCTGAACAATCCAAATTTTAGGCCCATAGTTGATGGTAAGCAGGCAAAGACCTGCTTTATGAGGGGTCTATATTATATGAGCGAAAGTTCATATGAACGAACGCTCTAATGAGCGAAAATGCCGGGCATCAAAACGCTTTTTCTGGGGTCGCAGTACAGTGAAGATAGGAATATTTGCCCTTTCCTCACTGTAGTGCGATCTCGGAGTTGGAATATATATTTAGTGGGGGGCGCCCCCCCCCACAATATAACATTCCATGTCTTGCATTTTCGCTCATTAGAGCGTTCGTTCATATGAACTTTCACTCATATAATATAGACCCCTTTATGAGTAGGTTTTTAGATACACATTTGCAAAAAGGTTTAGGGTGCTTTGAGTACATCTGTAAGGATTCCTGGCATTTTCTGGAAAAACTAAACAGGGTCCAACTTTGTAATAACATTTTTTGGTTACCATTGATGTTTGTAATTTATTTTCAGTCATACCACATGAGACTGGCTTGAGATTCAGTTACTAAAAACAGGTATGTATGATCAGGACACTATCAATATGCTGTTAGTTTTAATGGAGCTTGTCCTAAAGAATAACTACATTTATTTTGACGGTCAGTATTTCAAGAGGCCACTGGTGTAGCTATGGGGGCAGCGTGTGCCCCCATATTTGCAAATTATGTCATGTCTCATTGGGAACAAGCTTATGTCTTTAACAGTGAGTTTTATGGGTATATTTCTTGTTATACTCGATTTTTTGGATGACATATTTCTTGTATGGGATGGCAGTGAAGAGTTATTAAAAATCTTTTTTGATTACATCAATGGTACAGTAGAATTTTTAAAGTTTACCTTTGATTATAGTATGGAACACATTACATATTTGGATGCGAGTCTGAAAATAGATAAAGGAAAAGGTAGATTAGTTTCAAGAATTCATCGTAAACCAACCTTTTCAAATTCATACCTGGATTTTGACAGTTGGCATCCTATTTCATAAAAAAGTCCATTGTTAAGGGGCAGTTCATAAGGGCTGCCAGAATGGTGAGTGAGCATGATGCCTTCAAGGCAGAGGTGGATTTTATTTCCCAAATGTTTATAAAGAGGGTATACCCTAGTAGACTGGTGAGCAAGGTGGCTAAGGAGGTAGCAAAAAAGCAGGCAGATGGCATTTACAAGCCTATTTTAAGCAGGTCAGATGGAGAGAAGTTGAGATTGGAGGTTTTGCAGAAAGCTAAAATAGATCAGCCCAATAGGAAGCTTAGTTTCATTACAACTTTCAATTTGGACGCTGAGGCAGTTGCTGGAATCCATAGGCGTAATTGGGAAATTCTATTATATGATCATCACATTGCACAAAGAGTGGGGTCTGACCCTGTGACTGTTTACAGGAAGGATAGATCTTTTAAACATCTGCTAGAGTCCAAGGTACATAATTCGACTGTTTCTTCTAGGAGATGGGGGAATTTTAGATGCAGTATGGGGAACTGCTGCAGGAATATAGCACAGACCTCAGAATATTTTAAATTAAATGGTGTGAACATTCACATAACAAGGCATTTCAACTGTTGCAGCAAAAATGTGGTATACCTGGCTATGTACTAGTCATTTCTCGCCTTTTATGTGGGAAAAACCTGTAGACTGTTTAAGGAGAGGTTTAATGAACATCTTTTGGATATAAAAAATTGTAAAATGACCAATGCTTTGAGTAGGCACGTATTTGAAAATAAGGACCACATTTTTAGATTTTCAGTTTTGGAGCAGTTTGTTAAGGATGCTCAGGGGAGGGTGCTTGATGTGCATCTAGACATCTGTGAGTTAAGGTGGCAGCTTAGGTTAAATGCCACCCAACCACCTGGTATTAACGAAAATGTAAATATTGCTTGTATATTGAAATTAAAGCATATTTTAGGGTAATGGTATAAGCTGTCGTTAATGCCATTATATGTATTTTAATGCATAACAACAAGAAAGTAATTTTTATGTCATATTTTGATGTGACAGTAATATGTATTTTAGGCATTTTTATGTGCATTTCTTATGTGTGTTTGGGTTGATGGATGATTATTCAATTAGTCAATTGGGTGTGGTTTTATATAAAAGGACTGGGTTATGGAAATGGCATTGTTCTGAAGAAGTCCCTTCAGTACGGAAGAAAGCGCTAAACCAGTGTTTATGTGAATAAAGCTGCTATTGGTTCCGACCTGCTGCTGTGAAGAGTTTCTTTTGGATTTAGTATGTGGATTGTGGAGTTTGGAGGTATTTTGTATTTAGGTTACAGGCAGATTCTTTACCTGGTTTAAATAATGCTGTTAGCTTGAAGCCCATTTTAGTAAAAAAAAAAAACAGGCAGAACATTTATAGTTTTATGTATATGTTTATATACATGTGTATGGTATGTGCATATATATTTATATATGAATTTTTAAATGATTTTATATAACTTTTTTACATATACATATGCATCATTACAAAGTGTATATTGTAATATGGGGGAGGGGTATCATTACTATTCTGTGCTAGGCTGGCTGTAAACATGTGTTTTTTTAAGAACTCCTATTTAAATGTTGTATTTTTTACTTTCATGAGGAAGGGTGTTTGTGACCCGAAAGCTTTGCAATAAATGTTGTTTTTTGTCTTTTGGCATTGGATTCTTGAGTCTGAATTCTATTATTAGTTGTTGCTGAAGCACCTACCAAGGGGAGAAAACGCTGAGAGGAGAAAGGAGCCACTTTTGAGATTTTAAGTATTTTCTTCTGCTTTTTTGTTAAGAATTACTGCTTTGCCGCCTACTTTTCGGCGTTTTCCAGCTTGCTAAAGTTTATATCTGTATTAGAAACAGTATTTAGAACACATCTAGAGCCTGTTAAATGCATTTCCTGTGTTGCACTTAATTTAAAATCGTTTTTTTCTCTTAAAACTGCATTTTAACTGACTTTGGCCTAGCACTCAAGTGTGGTTTCATTTATTGCACTGTTGTGATTACTTTGCTACTTGTGTATCTCTGCTACCTTTAAACTAAAAGAAAAAAGAAAAAAAAAAATCTTGCTTTTTTCCCACTTTCTGAAATTTAAGAAAGTTCAGTTACAGATTTGCTGTTCTGAACTGTTTGTAAGTTTCTTGGAGGCCAGTGCTTGCTTGGACTAAAGGGAAGTCTCTTTGTTCACCAGTGGCAGTGGTTTAACACTGAACAGCCTGCCTGTCTCTATAGGAGTGGTTACTGCCTAGAAGCTGTAGTTTTATTGGCCATTTTGGGTCAATTCTAAACTCCTTGATCTCTAGCTCTTAAAACCTTGCAACCCTCTTTTAGCGCGGTGTTGCGCACAGAGCAGCGTCGGGCAGCGCCGCTTAAACTATTCCCGGCTCCACAAAGTCTACTCTTCACTTTTTCCCTTAGAACTTCTCTAAATCTCAAATTAAGCACTCTATTCTCATTCTAAAGCCCTGCACTTGCTCGTATAAGTAATCTCATAGGTAAACACAAACTATAGCACTACATCCTCTTATACTCCTTCAAAGCACTTGCTCCCTATTGGTTCTTTCTGATCAGTCAATAAGAAGTTCCCTATATTATTCAGGCATGTCCAAAGGTCAGTTTCGAGTTTACTCCAGTCCAGCTGGTGAATCTGGGAATATTGAGGCAATGTTACAACTGCCTTATGTATACAGACCACCCTCTCCTCCTCCCAACAAGCTCAAATATATGTGAGAGATGCAACTATATAGCCAAATTGGAGGCTAAGCTCTCTCAACCCAGTACTGGCACAGCCTGTCTCGAGGAGAAGGTAACCACACACACCACAAATCCAGTCTCACATAGACCTATCCCATCAGCAAACCAAACACAAACACACAAAAACATACTCGGAGGCTCTAAATAAAAATCTGCCTAAGCAGCAGAGACCTCCAAAGCAGACATCCAAGCAACACCTACCACAAAACAATATCCACGTACCACATAGCTCACAAAGTCAGTGTGCCACACAGTCACAGCCCTAAAGGCTAAACAACACACCTAATACACTTGTAATAGGTGACTCTATTGTCAGAGACACTGACGTCCCACTCACCAGGCTGAACAAGGAGAAGGTCACTGTAAGCTGCCTGTCGGGTGCCAGGATCCGCCACATAACACAAGCACTCGGGTCACTCCAAAGCAAGTACAAGTATGACTCCGTCATTATCCATGCTGGTGTGAATGACCTGAGACGTACCTCTCTGGACTACATGAAAAAAAGACTTATAGGAGCTCTTTGATCATGTAGCCCAGGCCGGTATGACCCTGACCTTGAGTAGCATCTTACCCTCACCAAGAATGATGCCACAGTATAAAGACAAAATGATCAATTTTAACAATTGGCTAAAGTATTGGTGTCATTCAAAGGGGATCCAGTGTCCGTCAGCCTGGAATGACATGCTCGACATGCCACGTTGCTTCGCTAGGGAAGGCTTGCACCTGTCACCCCTGGGTTTTTGAATACTGGCTAAGGCTCTTGCCTCCCCCATAGTGCCTTTTTTAGGCAAGGCTCAAAAGACAAACCCACCCCATAGACAACACAAAGAAAAAAAAACTAAGGGTAATGCTGCTCAACGCCAGAAGTCTAAACCTCAAGATGCACGCACTTGAGACTCTCCTCAGTATGGAGAATATCGATATCTGTGCAGTAACAGAAACCTGGTTCAAGGCTCCCGAGAGCACCCCAGCACTACCTGGCTATACTTCATACCATGCTTTCCTGCCCCAAAACTTGGGCCTAACCACAAAAGGAGTGGGGAGTATCCATATTTAACAAAGATACCCACACCTCCAGGCTAGTGGCACTGCACGAAGCTTCGGAGACCATCCATGTGCAACTAACAGTGGGCAAAACTACCTTTCAGTTTGTAGCCTGATACAGACCACCCTCCCAAACACAGGAACCTCACTCGGCTTTCCTGAGAACACTGAAGAATATGACGGTCTCTCCAAACACTATTATACTGGGTGACTTCAACTACCCAAACATCGATTGGGAAAACTACTCAAGCCCAAACATCCTCGCCCAACGGTTCCTAGAATTTATAAACTCAAATGCTATGGAACAACTGGTCACCACTCCCACATGAGGGGAAATCATACTGGATCTGGTCATCACCAACATGGGGTCTCTATGTTCCACACCAGAGGTATACACCTCATTGGTAAGATCAGACCATAAACAAATCTCACTGGACATCCATATTCCGTCCCCACCCCTAGCCAAGGAAACCACGGTGAAGAACTTCTCAAAAGCAAACTTCACACTTCTCAAAACTGAGGTAGAATCCTTCAAAGCCCCCGGGCCAGTGGGACAATACGGCCCAAAATGCAGAATCCTTTACAAAAGCATTCTATGGACACCTACAGGAATGCATGGAGCATGCTATCCCAAATAAAACCAAGACTCACTCCTCCAAAGGCAGAAGACCTGTCTGGTGGACCCTGGCCATAAATAAGCTATACAACAGAAGGAGAAAGCTACTACATGACAGAGCAAAATCCCAAAAAGGGAAGATGTCACTGATCAGTACTAGCAAGAAACTACGATCCCTCATAAAATCTTCTAAGGCCAGCTTTGAAAGACAAATTGCACAAGACACTAAAGATAATCACAAGGCCTTCTTTAGTTATGTCAGAAACCTGGAAGGCAACTCCCAGATATGCTCTGAGTTAGTGCAAAATGACAAAAAATTCACTGAACCCACAGACATTGCCAGCATCCTGGCAGAAAGGTTCAGTGCAAACTTCTTCCCCCCCCAAAAGAGCAAATGTCTATCCCAACATAGTGTAGCCTTCCTGAGATCACAGATGCACAGGTGAGAGCTGCCCTCTCCAAAGCAAAAAACACAGCATCAATGGGACCAGACGGTGTCCTGGGCTGTGTCTTACACGAGCTCCAAGAAGAACTAAACCCTCATATAAAGTCACTGTTCAATCTCAGCCTTACTACAGGATATGTTCCCAAGGAATGGCGTACAGCAACAGTGGTCCCACTCCACAAAGGTGGTGCCACAACAGACCCCGGAAACTATCGCCCTATAAGCCTGACTAGCCTGGTGTGCAAAGCTATGGAACGTATCATCATGGAAATCATAAAGACATTGGGAACCTCCAGACACAGGATCCTACCCAATTCGGCTTTGTTAAGGGCAGATCTTGCCTCTTGAACCTGGTTGACTTCTTTGAAACAGTTACCAAAGCCATAGATGATGGGAAGGTAGTTCACACAGCCTACCTGGACCTCGCAAAGGCCTTTGACACAATACCCCACTCGGGCATCATAAATAAGCACACCAGCTTAAATATCAACCCCTATGTCACAAGATGGGTTGCAAACTGGCTCAGGGATAGAACCCACATGGTCAGAATAGCAGGTGCCATGTCAGACTCTAAACCAGTTACAAGTGGTGTCCCACAAGGCTCAGTCCTGGGACCTCTCTTGTTCGGTATATATTTCTCCGAGGTACAGGCTAACACGGGTGGACTATGGCTGACAAAGTTTGCAGATGACTGCAAACTGGGTGCTATAATCGACTCTCCGACTGACACAAGCATCCTCCAAAAGGGTCTCACAGAGACGGATAACTGGTCCCACAGCCATGGCCTAAAGCTAAATGCCAAAAAGTGCATAGTCATCCCCTTTGGAAAAAAACAAAGTGCCCACAAATTACCACATAGGTGGTAATCCATTAAGTACGGAAGAAGTAATTAGGGACTTGGGGACCCAGGTAAATAGCAATCTGTCCTTTGACAATCACGTTGCCAAAGTGGTTAGAAAGACCTTCTATATAGCCCACCTTATCATGAAAGGGTTCACATCTAGATCAAGAGAGGTCATTGTGCCCCTCTACTCATCACTTATCAGGCCCATAATTGAGTACAATGCCCCATTTGGGATGTACCTTAACTGACACCTTCAGCAACTGGAAAGACCCCAAAAGTATCTCACCAAGAGGATTAAGGGGCTCAAACAGATGCCCTATGCAGTTCGGCTAAAGAAACTCCAGCTCTACTCAGTTGCGTACCGCCTACTCAGAGGAGATCTGTGTCTGACGTATAAAGCCATGTCCAACCCAGAATTAATGGACATGCTTCACCTCAGGAAATCTAAATCCCTTAGAGCTACATACAGAAATAAATAGGACATGCTGGAGGGACAGATTCATATCCCAGAGGCTCCCCTCACTCTGGAACAACATCCCAATCCATGTCAGGCAGAGCCCCTTACTGACCCTCTTCAAGAGAAATCTTGATGAATGGATGGGAGATCGTAAGTTTACCCCTGGGATCTCTTCTGTGTCACTGCTTGACAGAGGTACAGTAAACAAACCTTAAAAGGGCTACCTTCTGCGACCTACTATACAGAGAAACAGTCAACTAATCTAAAAGGGTGGCGAAAGCCAAACATACTCTGGCTAGGCTTATAAATGCCCTAGGGCAGATAGCCTAGTATCAAACTATGAACCTATTACTGCTTCTTCACTCCATTTATTGCAGTACACACTGTTCTTGTGATACTCCAGTAGGACAGTTCTCTTTTCAAGTATATTTTTTTGTTAAATGTTTTTAAGTCATGCATGAAATCTGCTGCGCAATGCTTGTGCCTTTTGTCATGGTATGTCACAGGAACATTGAACCTTACACAGGATGCTGTGCATCGCTTGTAAAATACTTCTCTCCAAGAAAGCCTGGCAATGTAATCTGATCATCAGGTCTGTGTGGAACAAACAGTAGACATTACTGCTACATCACCTTGAAGGTCAGGTAATATATTTATCTCACAAAGGACCAGCACCATGTAATAAGGTCCACAATGAATCTACCTCTCAGTTTCACAGACCCTAGGCTGGAAAAGGCAGTTATATTACAAAGCAGGCAAAGGAACATTTGCCTGAACTTTCTAACCTAGTTTTGGGAACAAAAAGGGGCACCTCCATTGATGAACAGAGAGAGAAAAAATAGGTACATATGGCACATCTGGTTCTTTTAAGCAAAGGCTTCCTGGAGGAGGATTGTGCTGGGTGGTCTTTCATTGAGCTCTGGCAGTGGCTAGCACTCAGACGGAATATTGAGTCGGGGTGGGTAAATGGGAGAGAGCAAAGCAAAAATGGCCTTTCTATGGACCAAGGGCACAACACATGCTTAGGCCAATCGTCTCTGCCTGCCCAGTCTGACCTGTATTCCAGCAAAAAATGGCAAAGCTCCCACACCCCCTAAACATATTACACCAACTCCGAGAAAGCCATGCCTCAGAAAAAAATGGCATCTCATACTTATATGTAACGCCAATCTATCATCCAGTCTCCACGTTTCAGGACTCGCTATAGTGGGTCTCGAAGTTTGAAATGGTAAACATTCCGAAATGCCGATACCACCAGACAGCTGTGTAATGAAAATGTTGATAGCTGTCACTGAAAATATTATGGTTTATTCCCGAGATGGGAGTGTCATTTCACTTTTGTATCTACATGATATACAGAAACCTATCAAAGAAAATTATATATAAACTTACAAAGTCAATTTCAGCACTGCATTGTGACAGTGTAACTGACCAAGTAGCAGAGGGAAACCATATTTTATTAAGATTTAATTTTCCACTCCTCTGCAGGAAATTTACTACAGGATGAACCACCACTTTTTTCACAATGTATCTGCCGATTAAGACTCCCCTCCATTTTCTTACTGAAACCACATGGAACAGCTGCATAGAACTGTGATTTAAAATAAATAGATCTAAAAACGAAAAAGTAGATGAGCAACTATGCCATCCACTGTCAGTAAAACATAAGATGAAACCAGCAAATATTCATTAGCAGTAAATCTGTCATGGCTGGTACAAACATACCTTTTTTTAGGCTGTTTTCACCCACTGAGAGGGTCTGATTGCACAGACATACTTGCATTATAATACAAACATGGTATACTCTGACAGGAGGAAAGTACAGTTGGGTAAGATCTTACCATAATGGTAGATGTCCTTCTCTTCACTGTTGCAGTATTCTTTACAACAGGGATCCCCTGACAAGGGCGGCCTAACATCTGGCCAGCATACCAAAGCCTTTAGGTTGCTTTAAGTTATGCCATACATCACACATATGCTCCCCACGTATAGCACAGAGCATAAAGGTGACGTCTGGATGTACCATCTTCAGAACTGATAGCCCCAATAGGAATGCTAGTCCAAGGAAAACCAAAAGGTAACCAGTACAGCCAAGAGGGAAATGGACTAGGGTAGGACAGAGTGAATACTGCAACAGTGAAGGAAAGGACATCTACTGTTATGGCAAGATTTTACGCAACTGTACTACATCCTTCTATTCAGGTGATGCAGTATTCTTAACCACTGGGAGACTGCCAAAGCTGAAGAAGAAACATGGAAGAAGAAAGGACCAGCAGAGCCCTCTAGGAAGCCGTGAAGGATTGTCTTAGCAAAACCAGCCCTAGCTCTGGAGATTCTATCCAGTTTGTAGTGCTTGGTAAAAGTATGCACAGAAGTCCAAGTAGCTGCTTCAAGAATAGCATTAGTATCCAACCCCTTGAAAAAAAAGCACCAGAAGAAGCTACAGCTCTAGTAGAATGAGCCTTTACAGAAGAAGGAAGGCTCTTACCATGAACAGTATAGCAAAAAGAAATAGCCTTTGAAATCCAAAAATAAATAGTTTGCTTGGATACAGCCAAACCTAAGGACCTAGGATGAAAGGAAACAAACTGATCAGATTTTCTAGTATACTTAGTCTTGTCCAAATGAAATCTGAGTTGTCCATGCACATCGGCAAAGCAACAGAACTTCACAAAACATATGAAAGCTGGATAACCAGGCTTAAAAAATGACGACTCACAAACTCTTTACTAGTGCTTCCCGGTACCTCGGCTTAACAGCCTTTCAAAGGAATAATTTTAGCACCAAATGTAACAACTTTAAATACAAATTGAAAAGCTAATTGACACATCATTATTCAATTACAAATAGTGTTAATGATTAAACACTAAATATTAACCCTTTCTAAGACGTACACACATACAATACCCAATGTACAAAATACAAAAAATACAAATGACAACTATAGTAATGAATATAAATATGAATAAAGCACCCAGGATGTATAAAATGTGTGCACACATATATAAATATAAAGTTTGTGTACACACATATGATTTAGAAACATCCCAATAATTCATATTTATACAATAGAACTTTGTGACCTTGTTGGTGATAGATAAAGACATTTATAATGAAATATTAACATATTACATGTTGGTGAAGCTGATAAATGTTCATAACACATGCCATCAAAACACTGAGATATCAAAAACACATTCAACTACATTATGCATCACCCTGAAATGCATTTCATAACTTAATATGATATTAACTAAAAATATATTGCATTATAATATACATAAAATTATTCTTTATTGTTTAAACATTAATATTAAATTCCTGATTTAAACCCTTAGGAAATAGTGTACCAAAATTAATAATCAACTTGGAGACGTTTCTAAATCATGTGTGTGTACACAAACTTTATATTTATATATGTGTGCACAAATTTTATACATCCTCAGTGCTTTATTCATATTTATATTCATTACTATAATTGTCATTTGTATTTTTTGTATTTTGCACATTGGGGATTGTATGTGTGTACATCTTAGAAAGGGTTAATATGTAGAGTTTAATCATTAACACTATTTGTAATTGAATAATGATGTGTCAATTAGCTTTTCAATTTGTATTTAAAGTTGTTGCATTTGGTGCTAAAATTATTCCTTTGAAAGGCTGTTAAGCCGAGGTACCGAGAAGCACTAGTAAAGAGTTTTATACATCACCTCTGTGAGTCGCGTACTTTTTTCAGCCTGGTTACCCAGTTTTCGTATGTTTTGTGAAGTTCTGGTGCTTTGACAGTGTTTTTGGTTATTTGTCTATGCACATCCAAAGTATGCAACACCTTCTCACTGGTAGACTGTGGAGAAGGGAAAAATTAGGCAAATGAATATACTGATTAAGTGACAACTCATTAACCTTGTTGGGCATAAAAGAAGGATTACTACGCATGGACAACCTGTCCTTATGAAACACCAAAAAAGGAAGACAAGCCATAAGGGCTTGAAGCTCAGACACCCATCTGGCAGAAGTAAGGGCCAACAAAAGAACAGTCTTCCAAGAGCAATGTTGCAATGAAGCTGAAACAGCAGGCTCAAAAGGAGCCTGAGTCAACTTCTCCAAAACAAAATTAAGATCTCAAGGAGTGGGAACAGGCTTCCTGGGAGACCTAAAAAGGATGCCTTTAAGCAATTGTTTAGCTTCAAATCTAGAAGTTAAAGAAGGTGATAAAGGCAGATAAGCAGAGATAGCTAATAAGTGGGACTTGGCAGAAGAAGAGGCCAAACTAGCATTGAGCAATTCACATACGAAAGAAAGAAACAAACTAACAGCCACAGTAAGCAGATATGGGTTGCGAGAGAGACACCAAACAGAAAACATCTGCCATTTGGATGGATTTTCGACTGGAAGCAGACTGCCTGCCTTGCTTGGATTACTTTCGAATACTTAGTAATGCTGTACAATTATATATTTTCTATTATTACTTTTTGTTTTGTTTTGACTTAAGATGAGTTTACATTCGCTACTTCTACTACTATTGTCTGATCTGATTAATATACAGTGATTAACTAGAAATATATGGACTGAAAATCTTCCACACAGAGAATTTTCTTACACTGTTTTGATAAGTAGGATTTCCTAACATTGGGTTTCCTGGCCTCCTGCAGGACCCTAAGCACGTCCTCAGAAAAAAGGTGTCTATCATCATCATTCTCTTTCGGCTTTTCCCGCTAGGGGTCGCCACAGCGGATCATCTCTTTCCATTTCTTCCTATCCTCTGCATCTTGCTCTGTCACACCAACCGCCTGCATGTCCTCTCTCACCACGTCCATAAACCTTATCTTAGGCCTTCCTCTATTCCTCTTACCTGGCAGCTCCATCCTTAGCATCTTTTTCCCAATAACCCATCATCCCTCCTCAGCACATGTCCAAACCAACGCAATCTTGTCTCTCTTGCTTTGTCTCCAAACTGTCCAACATGAGCTGACCCTCTAATATACTGATTCCTAATCCTATCCATCCTAGTCACACCGATTGCAAATCTTAACATCTTTAACTCTGCCACATCCAGCTCATCCAGCTCTGCCATCCAGAAAAAAGGTGTCTATATCAAATCAAAATCCTATCACCCACAGTGTCAGTTGAAGAGTGGATAGGTGGGGATGGATAAGAGATCCCTTGCCTTGTATGAGTAGGTCCACCCTGTGAGGTAACTTATGATGACTGCCCTTGGTTAAATGCAAAAGAGGGAACCAATGCTGTTGTGATCAAAAGGAAGTCACCATCAAGACTTTCGGAGCATTTAATTTTGAACAGGACTTTTGGAATGTGAGGAAGGGGAAGGAATGCATAAAGAAACATCCCCTCCCCTTCCAAGAAAACCAAAGGGAGTCAACCATCCACCCAGAGGACTTGGGACTTTGGCACAAAATAGAGGATGTTGTTTGTTCAGAGGGGAGGCAAAAAGATCTACTTGAGGAATATCACACCAGTGGACAATGTCCAGAAACACATCCCTGTGAAGTATCCATTCACAGGATTGAGTTAAGGACCTGTTAGAGTGTCTGCCACAATGTTTTGACCTGAAGGAATGTAAACTGCCTGAAGGATCACTTGATATTGGACAACAAGATCCCACACCAGGAGTGCCAACCAGAAAAGAAGGCAAGATCTTGTTCCCCCCTGTTTGTTTATATACCACATCACTGTGGTACTGTCTGTAGATACCTTGAGAGGTCCTGGGGAGAAAAGAGGGTGAAAAGCCTGAAGAGCCAGCAGAAAAGCTCTCATCTCTTTGACACTAATGTGACCAAGGACCCTGCACCTTTAGAGAGCCAAAGGATGCTCCCCATCCCATGTCTGAAGGGTCTGTGAACAGCTCCTGAGAGGAAAGAGGCGGTTGAAAGGGGAGTCCTGGGTTGAGAGTCAACTGTTGAATCCACCACTGAAATTCCAGCTTAATGCATGGAAGAAGAGGGACTAAGTCGTCCAGGGGATGAGAATGTTGAAGCCAAACTGACTTTAGAACCCACTGAAGTTTTCTCATGTGGAGTTTGGCAAAAGGGAGCATAGGAATGATGGAGGCCATTAAACCTAGGGCTCTCAGAAACTCCGTTCCTGTGATTAAGGCCAGAGGAAGAAGGGACTGAAAGAAGAAAATAAGAGATAAGGCCTTGAGAGGAGTCAGGGATGCCAGCACTGGAACAGTTTGGATCCTGCTCCCCAGAAATACATGATCTTGTGAAAGAGTCAGAAAGGATGTTTGGAAATTTATAGTGAACCATGGGCTTTGCAGGAGGGAAATGGCAAAGTGAAGATGCTGCAGTAGAACCTCTGGATAGGATGCCTGAAGCAGGAGATTGTCTAAGTAGGGAAATATTTGTATCCCCCTTAGCCTGCAAGAAGCAGAAGTGAGGCATTTGGTGAATACCCATGGGGCAGTAGAAAGGCCAAAGCATAGAGCAGAGAACTGAAAATGTGAGGAAGCAACAGAGAAACAAAACTTCCTGAAAAGGGGATGAATAGGAATGTGAAGATAAGCATTATTGAGGTCCAGAGACACTAGAAAAGCCTAAGGAAGAAGCAGAGGGAACAAAGTCTGAAGAGATAACATCCGAAAGGAAGGTACCTTCAGAAAGGTGTTTAAATGAGAGAGATCCGGAATGGGTCTCCAAAGTGCCCTCTTTCCCGGGAACCAAAAACATTTTGGAGTGAAACCCCTTCCCCCTTTGGGAAACTGGAATTTCCTGAATAGTTTTTGAGTCAAAAGATCCGAAGCACCCCTGGAAAGAAAGCCAACTGCTCCTGAGGGGGCTGAGGAATACATATGCAGACCATGTAATACCCTAAGTGGATAATGGACAGAACTCAAGAATCCTGAGTAATGTTTAACCAAACTGGAAGAGAAGGGGAAAGATGAAGAGAAAGAGAAATACGGCTGTGAAGAACAGCACCTGACTTGTCAAAAAAAGGAGATTTCTGTGTCACAGGAGTCTGGGTAGCATTAGCAGGAGGAGCCCTTTTATCCCCTTTTTTGTCCTTGGGAGGGGGGTGAGACTGTCTATGAACAAAGGCCAGTTTATTAGGGTAATTTCTTTGAAATTTAGGCACAGGAGAAACAAAAACATGTTTAAGTTCCTGTAAAGCCTTGCCCTTATCTTGCAGAAACTTAAATCCGCAGCAGCTGCACCAAATAAGTGCTTGTTATCCACAGGAACATCCATTAACTTAGCCTTAATATCATCAGGCAAAGGTTAAAGCTGAAGCCAGGAATACCTCCTCATCACAGAAGCAAAAGCAGCATCATAACTGCACTTAATAAAATGGTGAGCCACTTGAGAAGAGGTCCCCAACAAGGAGAGAGCAGAAGTCTTCCCTTCTGTGTCAGGAAGATCAGAAATTACCTGACAGGCCTGAGAAAGAAGAGACAAAATGTAATGGGACATATGGATCTGATAACTGACAGCTCTAAAAGTCAAGGTACCAGAGATGCATACCTTTTTACCTAGCCTTTCCACAGTCTTGCTGTCTTTATCTGAAGGAAGAAGCTTTGTACAGGGCAACAAGTGAGATGCTTGTCAGATGCCACAGACACCACAGAGGGGTCAGCTGAAGGACATCTATATTGGAATTTGCAATCCTCAGGCACCCTATAAAACCTGTCAGGTTTTTTTGGGAGCAGGGGGCTCGGAATACAGAGCCTGAGACACAGCAGAAAAGGCATCCAATAAAGCGGCCAAAACAGGAGAAACAGCATAAGATCTGGGAAAGTCCATTTGCAGAGGTTTGTAGTACCTCTTCTGCACTTCAAAAATCTTGGTATTATACTCCCATTTAAAAATTCCATTGTCCTGGAAATAGTGTCCACAAAGGAAATCTCTTCAAACTGGATGCCAGGACTAGTGGACTCCTCCTCCCCAGAATCATAATCTAAAGGAGAAAGAATCAGGGATGAATAAGCAAAGGATTCCTCATCTGAATCAAACTCTTCCTATGAGGAATCCTGTTCCTAGGCCTTTTTAGAGGAGTAGAGGACCAAGATGGAGCAGGAACAGAAACTGCTTGAGGAGGCTGAAAGCCATAAGGGCATTAAACAAACCTCAAGTAAAATTCTGCCATTCACTCTGAGGGTCCTTAGGAGCAAGAGAGACATGCTTTGTTTTCTGTTTCTTTTTCAAAGGGATGTCTGACCTGTAAAACTTAGAAGGTTCAGATGTCAGATGACATTCTACAATCATAATCGGAACATCATCTCTAACAAAATTTGAGGAACACCTCTACACGCTTTGGTAATAATCAGGTACTGCTCCCCCTGAACATCTGTAATGGACATCTGCAAATCATCCAGGGATGTGCTTGAGGTCAGACCCATGTTGGCCTTCAAAGCAGTTGCAGCAGAGGAATCCAACGGAAGAGCCAAGCAATTCACTGGGCTTTCACTAGCCTTAGATGTCTGGCGGAGGTGGTACGGTGGAAGAATCAGACCTAGATTTCTTGGCATTTTTCTTCATGGACAGCTGACCCTCAGAGCAGGAAGTTCCCTCCATAATATCTTTCACTAAAAGCTTAAGACGTTGGTTCTCTAAATACAGGGCCAATGAAGAAAGTAGACTACTGAGAGTCTTTGAGATGAAAGCCTGACAAACAGAACAGGATGTATGGTAGTGGAAAGCGCTGAGACAAAACAAGTACTGCTCGTGACTGTTTTTATGAAAAATCTGTCTTCTCCACTGACATTTAGCCTTTCTGGATGACATGAAACCCTGCAAGCAATCAATCAAAAGAAAAAGATAAGAGTAAAAACCCCAGTGGGACATTTATCTGAAACACCTTGGTGAACAAGCAATGACTTGAGCGTTCTGACTGACGATCAAAAGATGGCATTTGGACTGGCAGCAAAGAAATTCTGAGGTTAGTATGCCTGAACTTCACCTTTGTGCCCTACACTACACGCGGCGCATATGTGTGATGTATGGCATAACTCAAAGCAACCTAAAGGCTTTGGTATACTGGTCGGATGTTGGGCCGCCCTTGGCAAGGGATCCTTATTGTAAAGAATACTGCAACAGTGAAATGGAAGGACATCAATAAGCTCTTATTCAGGACAATGATGTCCACTCAGAAGTTGAAAACAATAAATAAATATATAAGTGGTTATCCAGTGACACTTGACTATGTGTAGATTATCAGGTAAACAAGCACTACTGTGATAAGTATGAGGCTTATAAGAAACCACATAATTACTTTATTGTCATACTTCCTATCAGTCTTAAAATGAATGGTTAGTAACACCGTATGCTATGTTACAAAAGACTGAATGTAGATGAACTAATCTTGCACCAAAACAAAACAAACTGGTTGCCTCTTCCAAAATATAAGAAAGAGTGTTAAACTAATCAGATTTTCTAAAGTAGCAGATATGTTAAGTCTGGAAAACAAATTGTATGACAGTGATGGCAAGCTGCCCCAGAAGGCAATGAGACAGCTCATTTAGTTGTCTGAAATTTTATTCAGATAAGTGGAAAGCTATGCCCCCAACGTCAATCAGTTAAGTGAGACTGCACTGTACATGTGAAAAATGGAGACAATCAATGCCAGAAACAGGAAAGAAAATGCACACTGGTCTGGAGTATCTTCAGTTTGAAATGGTGTGTGTGTGTGTGTGTGTGTGTGTGTGTGTGTGTGTGTGTGTGTGTGTGTGTGTGTGTGTGTGTGTGTGTGTGTGTGTGTGTGTTTCGTTAACCTGAAGATGGATTCAGCAAGGAAAACTCAGTGGGTACTTACAGAAATAAGTGTTGATGCCCTTCTGTATACTGACAGAAATCCAAACATAATTTATGAAGTCTGTGTTGGCACTGCATGGTGACAATGAAACTGTGCAGTGGAAACAAGACTTTACTAAGTTTTTATTTTCTCACTCGCCTGGAGAACCCTTAACTTCAGGAAGATGTGCGCTTTGGACCACATATAAAAAAATGCAATTCTTTTGGGGAGGGGGGTATTTTGTCAGTTTTAACTCATCTGACATCTTACGGGGACCATAATGAATTGATGGTTAGTATTGTGATCATGCACTTTTGTACCTGCAAACTGCTCATAAGCCTATAACTTATGACGGCTATAGCTGTACTGCATAGGGACAGTGAAAGTGAATATGAACATAGCCGGCCTTAGGCATATGCCAACTAGGTGGCCGCCTAGGGCGCCGCTCTAGTAGGGGTGCTTTTCCAGTATTTATTTGGTATAGATAAACCAAGATGGGGGCACTGGGTGGTGTGGTGGGGGGTGCCATGGAGCCCTTTTGCCTAGGGTGCCAGTTGACCTAAGGCCATGCCTGAATATGAATCAGAATTATGCCTTCATTTTCTTTCTATACAGTTGCAGAACTTTTTTATTTTGGAAAGAATGGTAGAGCTAGTGCTCAGCTGATGTCAGCTCTCCCACCTTGGATGCCAGTTGATGGCACAGCCATGGCTGAGACATCTAGCACCTGCTACCATTTCTCAAGACGGTGCCCCTGTACAGCTGAGGAGAAAAAAAGAAAATAAAAAAGGCTCTTTCTCCAATCTGGTGCTCCTCACTTGTATGCTAAGGAGGAGTGCCAGCTCTTCTTTGTTCCTTATGTGCCACTGAAGGGCAAACAAAAAAAAGTCTTTAAAAAAACCTAGCAAACCACTTACTACAACTTATACCCCCACAAAAAGCTCTGAAGCAACAGCTTCAGTCCTGACCACAGAAGAGGTATTGGAATTCATTTCTTTATCAGCATTAAACTATATTAAAAAAGAAGAAGCTGTATTAAAGTTAAGATCGGAAAATTGTATTGTGAAATATGGTTGACGGGAAAATTTAGGGACAGAAATAGCAAAATATGTTGGAAATTATAATTTGTAACATCTCTTAAATTTTAAGTTAACTGAAATGAATTTGTTCTTATTATGTACTTTTGACTATCTTCTTTAATTTATCTTGTAAATATGGTAAAAAATTTAAAATTAAAAGAAAATGCCAGTATGGAAATGAATAATGGTATGGCACAAATGACCAGTAGGCATCTGCCGATCACTCCTCCTAACACCTTGCGCCCAGGATGGCTGTCCTCTTTGCCCAACCCAAGCTATGCTTCTGGGTGGGGGCTGACATCATATACCTTAAAAGACAAATAGGAGATATCCAGGAGGCAGTCCAAGCATAAGGGCTACCTAGAGAGGACAGCAATGTCCTGCAGCCAGGTGGAAGGTACATGAAAGCATGCATTTGTTCTAGGACTATAACTATAACTTGAGGTACTGCACTGGGCAGTCACTTAACCAGACTGTGCTCCTGGTTCGAGTCCGAAATGGATGCATGTGGATTTTTTGCATACAAAAGTAAGACCTAAATGTATCATTTAACCAGATTGTTACTTCTCAGCTTCCAAATAAGAAAATAGGTAAAAGGGTACATTTGTATAAACAGTCCAGCACCTCAGTGATATACTGGCTGGGGATCTTCTGCTTGTGTGGTATTCTTCTTAACTGCAAAGCCATATCCTGGTGTGGGTGCAGAGTACATTCTACTAAGCAGAGATGGTTCATTATATGTGTGGTATATTTCACATAGCATTGTGATTTCCAGCTATGTCAGTGGCAGAGCAGTACAGAGTAATGTGGTGAACCACTGACAGACATTTGTTGATAGGTTGATATGAGGTTACTAGGCTATTGGGCCTGAAGCCCTTATAACCCTTGCAGATGAGTGCAGCCCATGTTAAGACATGTCAGCACCCAGAGCCCCTGTTCAGCAGGGACACAGGTGGAATCACAGGACTGTATTTTCAGTTTCCCATGCACGTACACAGGGAGCACTTCACAAGGGGTATTGTGGAACTCGGCTTGATGTGGACAGGGAATGTAGTCCACAGATGGGGACTGTGTGGGACATGTACCTGTCGCACCAACAAGCCCTACTGATATCACAGACCACGTTGATGGTGCGCCTACAGGTTTGTTTAAGTTGGCCGTGCCTTCTAGATGTGCAACAGTCCCATCACGGCAGGGTCTGGATTGCCATGTATGCCAGACAGAGGTTACCTCTGAGGAGTCTGTATGGGACTGAGTAGAGAGACAGCGCTGTTAGCCTATCTGTGTAGGGTAGGTGTTTGGGGTCTTGGAATCTGCCGTTGAGGAACCTCTGTGGTCTCTCCAGCTGCTGCACATGCTTTGTGAGGTACATGCCGAAGGGGGCGCTGTACAAAATAATTGGCCTTATAAGCTTAGAATACATGGATCTTATGACCTCTTTGTCCCTAGATGAGATGCACTTACTTTTGAGTTGGTTCATCTATGAAGCTTTCTGTACAATGGAAACAACATGGTGCACAGACTTCAGGTTGCTATCAACCCGGGTGGTCACATGCCTCAATACTGACAGTGTATGTAGGACATTGCTATTAATATGATAATATGTGGGGACATCAGTCTCCCTGATGGGGATGATGATGCATTTGCAGGCATTCAGATTGAGGCCATGTTTCTGGCAGCAGTCATTTGTTTTGGTGAGACCCTGTTGTAGGACGTCCACATCATTTTGGGTAGTGATGACTGTTCCCAATTTGCAGTCATCTGCCATGTTGGTCAGCCATAGACCAGTGTTTTTGGCCTGCACATCAGGGAAGTATATCCCATATACCAGAGGTCTCCACACCAATCCCTGTGATATGCCACTCATTACAGGTGTACTGCTTGGATTGGCTACCCCTATTATGGTCATGTGGGTTCTATTTATGAACCAGTTTGCTACCCCATCTTGTAACATATGGATTGCTGCCTAGTTGACAGAGTTCATGTACTATGGCCAAGTGGGGAATAGCGTGTAAGGCTTTGGCCAAGTCAAGGTGGCCAGAGTGCACCATCTGTCCCTCATCCATGTCGTTGTTGAATGTCTCAGGGAAGTCATCCAGAGTTCATTGACATACCTCCCCTTGAGAAAGGCAGACTGTGTGGGGTCAAGTATTTGGAGTTTGCATTGTCCCTGTTAATGAGGTCTGTGATGATCCATTGCATGGCCTTGGAGATCAGACTAGTTAGGCTGATGGGTCTTTAATTTCCCAGATTTCTGAACATTCCACCTTGGTGTACATGGATGACAGTGACTGTTCGCCACTCGGATGTGACAAAGGTGGTTCTTGGGCTTTGGTTGTGTAGGGTGCATAATGATGCTGCCAGTTCATGCATGTCGGGTGGCACGATGCCAGGGCACTTTTATGGCCTAGGCTTGCAAGGGCTCCAGGGCCATTAGCCTAGTATGCACCTATGAACCTACGCCTGGGTTCATGTATGTTGCAGGCTGGGATGTATTTAGGTCTCATGGAGGCTGTCTTCTTGGCTTTGAGAGGGCAGTGATGCCATGTACTCTAGTGATAAGGGTTTGGTGGTCAGGTACTGGCGATGTCCTGCTTTCCTGATGGGAGGGGCAGAGGGGAGACATTTCTGCTGAATCTGCCACCCAGTAGATTGGCTATATCTACAGCATTTGTGTATGTGGTGTCTTTGACCACCAGTTCTGCACAGATCTGGGAGCTTCCTTTGGGAATGCATACATATGTGAGGAAGACCTTATTACTGTCTGTCTTAAATGTGGGCAATTTGGACTTGGAGATGACTTTAGAGGATTTCAGTGGTGCTGCTACTTGTTTGTTCAGGCTAGGGGTGATTACTTCCAATTCTGCACCTGCTCCTTCTTGGTCCTGGACAGCAATGTTATCCTTCTGTTACATAGTTCCATTATTGCAGATGTTTGCAGACTGCTTTACTCTCCCTTGTGGATGATGATAATTTTGTGTACATTTGGACATTGGTGCCTGTTCCTCCAGTAGAGTGGGGGGCTGTGCAGCTGTTCATTGTTTATACCATCCCTCTGGAGGTTGTGCTCAGCTTATGAGACAGTTTTGTTTTATCATGGCTAGAGGGGGGTCAGGAGAGCTGCTGCTATCGAATGGGACTGCTTTTTTTTGCCAGATCTTGCCAGGGAGGATGATACCATATGCAGTGATCAATCATGTTGGTTACTGCCAAGTCCCACATATGTAGCTGTCCTAAAGATTTATCATTGATAAGATGGGGGAATCTCTGTGCAATACTGTTCTCACATGGTTGGTTTTCCAATCAGTGGTTGGGTAATATAAGTTAGCCAGGATCAGGGTAACAGCTTGAATCTTGATAGATTTGTAGAGGGGCAGATATGTGGGGTGGGTATCCCGAGTCAGATATGTTTGCCTGAAGCTACCTATAATTTGCATAGGGATTTTGTCATCGGTTGACTGCACTTGAGTGTCTTGTGTGTGTCAGACTGTCTGACCAGCATGGAGGTGTGTGTCTGTCTAATATATCTTTATACTCCACCTCCTTTGGCTTTGCTGCGCACATTTTGGGGTCTGGCTGTGTGACAGGATGAGTGATCAGGTAAGGATGGATTGTTCCCTGCAGCTTTGGCCCGGGTTTCTATGAGTGCACAAATGTCACCATCTGCCAGGTTTACAAATGCTTGCAATGAGTACATTTTCCTGTTTAGACTCCTAGCATTTAGCAGTGTGGCCTTTACTTTACATTTTGTTGAGTGTTATATGTTGTTAGTATTGACCCCATGACTTTCCCTAAAAAGTCACTACGGGGAAGGCAAGGACATTTGACAGAGGCCTGAAGGCCAAGTGAGACAGTTGCAGGCCTTCTCTAGCAAAGCAGTGTTGTCTGTTGGTCATAAGTTCCCAGGCTGCCAGGCAGTGGATCCCCCTGGGATGACACCAGTAAGCCAATTGTTACTGATATTTTTTGTTTGTATTGGGCCATCATTCCAGGTGATGTTAGAATGCTGCTTAAGGCTAGGGACATAGCTGCATAGGACACATATTCAGTAAGTCGGATCATGTCTGTCTTCCTATAGTCCAGGGAGGTACATCTGATGTCGTTCACACCACCATGGACTAGGCCAGAGTGATAACAGTACCTGCTGTGGAGTGACCTGAGAGCATGTGTGATATGGCAGATTCTGGCACCTGACGGACAAGTAAGCAAGACTTTCTCCTTATCCAGCCTGGTGAGAGGCGATTCTGGCACCTGACGGACAAGTAAGCAAGACTTTCTCCTTATCCAGCCTGGTGAGAGGCACACCTGTGTGTTTCATGATGGAGTCTCCTATGAGTAATATGTTGGGTTTATGGTAAGGCCTTAGTGGTTGTGAGACACTGGTGTGTGGACTATGCATATTATGTGGTGTGTAACTTTGTGGAGTTCCCATGTATTTCTTCCTCTGAGGTGTCCTTTGTTTGCGGTTTTTGTTTTGTTGATGACCTCCACTTACGTGGGTGTGTGTTGTGTAGTTGTGGGTGATGTTTACTGACTCCATACCCTGCAGGGTACCTATGTTACTGGATGATTTGTTCAGGTGTGCACATTTTCAATTTGTCTGGCAAGTAGTTCTCCCTTCCCCTTATGTTTGTTTCTTTGTCCTTCTGTAGTCCAGTCACAGGCTTTGGCCACAGTGGCTGTTGTTATGTATTTGTATTTCTGGTGTGAGCGGGGTAGACGCTGTAACATCACACACAGGGTTACGGGCTTCATACCTCTGAGTGCATCTATTTAGCAGGTTGTCCATCATTGCACCACTGCATCTGCTGTGGTCCTCAGACGGTTTGTGTTGCTATGTTATGAGGCTACATGTTGGCCCTAGCTGTTGACCTATCACAGACTGACATCTGGACAGGCACAAATATAACAATCAGACACAGGCCCACACATTGGGACAGGGTGTTAATAATGCTATGGCAAACATAGACAGTTGGGAGACCGGTTTGGTATTTGCTTGCTTTTTCTTATGGGTATGATGTCTGCTTCTCCACTGTCTGCCATTGTTGTCTTGATATGAACCTTTCTTGTTTTGCAAATAGTCTGGAGGCAAATGCAATGTTAGGACAAGCATAACAGATATACGTAGCATACCTGTGGTCCTTCTGTGACAACCTGTCATTCCAGGGGTATGGATGGTGGCTAGTGACTTGTTGTCAGTGCTGACACAGTTAGGTGGCAGCCATTTATAACCTGGCAGAACAGTAACTTTCAGGTACCTGCTGTCCTACTAAGCACAGTACATCTCAACCTGTTTAGAGCCAGAAATCTGGGGAAAGCCATACATAATTGGGTGACAAAGGGCTAAAAATAGGGACCGGTGTTAGAATACTGCCCTTAAAAACATAGACAGCTGCTACAATAACAGGTTTTGGATTAGCATGCATTTTTCTAAAGGGTATGAAGTCTGAAACTAACATCTGTTCATTATTTTCTGACTGTAGTCTTTCATGATTTGCAAATGATTTGCCAGAAAACCACAATTTCATGACAAGCAGTGAACTTATGATGCAAAACTCTGGACATTCTGCAAAAAATCTGTACAGTTGAGAGGTATACTAGGCACTGTGTAGGTTACTCTGAGCTGTATACTGTACATATGAGTGGCCCTCTGTCCCTGTCTTGTCCATCGTTCCTGCACTAACTGATATTGACTTGTGGACAGTGTGTACAGGTTCTACTGTAGGTGTAGCTGACATGCAAAATAGTTGGCACAGAAAGTCTTGGAACATGGACCTTGTCAACCACAGTACTGTACCTAGACCACTAAGCAACTACAGCCAAGTGTAAGTGCTGCCTACTTCCTGACAGTATTAACTACACATATACATAGCTCACTGACCCCTGCATATTGTGGACATGCAACAAGTTATCAAGTTGACTGAGACAGCTCTGGGAATGTGTGCTCTGCTGCTATTACCCTACAAACATACATGTTACTGCATTTCTATGGGGACGTGTGTGTGTTGCGGGGGGCATACTTGTCAACTGTATACATTAGCACAGACTGTGCAGATGTTGGCTTTACTTTGTGACTCCATTTAGCATACTGTTGTGCCTGTCTTGGAGAATACTGGCATATCACTAAAGACCAAAGGTTAGGATGTAATGGCAGACATTTTGGTTTCAGACTTTCTACCCTTCAGAGACTTCATGCAACTGGAAGACCTACTGTGATATCACTGTGCAAGTCTGTAAGAGGACTATTTCACCATTGTCCCTATTTGTGGGCCTTTGCCAGACATTTCTTAATGGATTTCTACGGCTGATTTGCTGGGAGAGACTGAGGGGTGAGTATGGGACCCCCTATGAACATTGACGTCCATGCATGTGACCTATGACCCTCCAGTTTAATTGTCTTCAACATAAACTGCAGTGAGTTTTGTCAGCTAGTTTTGTCAGCTAGGGCACTACTGCATACTCTACAGAAGCCAGTATTGGGCAGACATTTCCTGTTGTCCCACATAGCTGTCAGTTGTCTGCTGCTATCCCAGTAGACCACCCCATTCCCTTGCATATATGCAGCAATACCAGAGACCAAAACGTACTACTACATTCATCTATTGTTAAGAAGTGTTACTTACCTTGTGCCTGCAGCAGTTGTGAGGACAGTGCTTGAGGGCTGACTGCTGGATCCACGCAGTACATGGCCTGTACATGGTAAGGTACAGGTAGTGTGAAGTGTGTGGCATCCATTTTACTGTGGGCGCGAGTCGGAGAGAGGTGTCAGTCCCCGGGTCCCTAGGGTGACAGTGTATGTGCTATCTGTTTTCTCTTTGCAAAGGCCAGGGCATACTGGGCATGCCTATATGTCTGCCTACAGTGGCAGGCTCATGGGGTTCCTTCCTCCGAGTCCACCTATGCCTGTGGAGGCCTAGGCAATGGTGGGGGGCTGTGTGCCCCTTCCCTGTGATGCTCCTGCCACAGTTGTTTCCGCAGGATCATATTGTGTAGCATGGCACATACTATGAACATGTGCTCACATGTGGCTGGAGAGTACTGCAAGGCTCCACTAGATATGTCAAGGCAGCAGAACCATGACTTGAGCATCTCAAACACACGTTCTATAACGTGCCTAGTTTGTGCATGTGCCTCATTATGTAGTTCATTTCCTTTATTCTGCTATTTTCTTTTTTTCTTCTTCTCTATTTCCGCAAACTGTTTCAGCTAGTGTAAACACTGCTGAGCAGAAAAGGCCCTCCCCTGGACATGAACACGGTTATCATTTCTTAAACCAGCTAAGCACAGTTAAGCAGCCTCAGACACACCCCCTTACATAGCTGTGCTTAGCTGAGCTCAAACAGGAGCTGCGGCACTCCAATGTGCTTCCACCAAGCATGACACACCCCCTTCTCATGTCAGCTGCTTCTTCTACTTACACCACCACATTATAGCTGATACATGGTTAGGTACCTGGGGACCCAATCTCCCATTTTGCTATTCAATAAATTTAGCTCAGTTACATACTCCACTGCTTTAGTCCCTAGCTACACCACTACAACAGAGACTATGTCCTTAACAACCACTGCTACCTGTTATTGTTATGAGTCTGCATGCTGCCCCTTATAATGGCAAAATTCATGTTTCACATTTAATTGTCTTTTTACAGTTTATTTTTTATTTCTTGCACGATCGTGTTTACATGCTGGTGGCTTTGCTTAAACGGCCGAAATCAGCCAAAAAATAAATTTGATTTTTGCAATTTTAAAACACTTTTGCATGCCAATGGCCATAGTTTTGGCCACTGGCATGCCTAATAAACATAATACATGGTTTACTTTGAGCTGTCATGCCCCCGTTTTGATTTTTGCAGAAATGTACACGGTTAGTAACCAAATACATTTCTGCTGCAGACACGGCTCCAACACAGATGCCTGTCTGTCTGCTGAATCGCTAATTCACCTCATTTGCATGGTTTTCACCAGAAAATGAGGTGATTTGCTCATTGCCGAAATAGTGCTGGGAGGCTTGTGCACGTCCCAACCTTGTTTAATGGATCGCACAGGCTCCAAACTCCGTGTTCGAGCCATGTCACTATTCTTACATGGAGATTAGCTCTGTGCAAGCTTTATTGAATCCTAGCCAGTATCTCAGTTTTGGGGTTGGTGAACTATAACATTACATTGCCAGTAAATAAAGCAATCTTGAGTCTTCTCTAACCCCATCTACAGCCTGCTAACCTAGATTTGTCTTTTTTTTTTTGGGCTAGTGGTTCCAAACATATGGTGAACAGCAGAGTGAGTGGGCATCCTTACTTAGTTCCTCTTGTTAGCTCAACCATTGCACAGAGTCCTCCATTTAACTTAATTCTCTCAACCGCTCTCTGATACAGCCTAAGAATGAGATTTATCGATTTCTTTGGAAACAAAGTATTCTATTGTTTTAAATAAGAATGACCAGGAAACTGTGTCAACAACTTTCTTAGCATCAAGCCCCAAAAGAATCAGTGGAGTCTTTGCAGTCTCTTTGTAAAAAAAAAGAAGTTATGTACTCATCATAACGTTCCATCTGAGTAGTTCTACTTCATTTGTCTTCAACCTGTGGGATACCGGATCCATATCGGATCCGAGCCGGCAATCTCACTAGCATCTGCGCCGAGATCCAAGCTCCTCCCCTTACCCATAATACACCTCCACTACCTTCCAACCCCCAGATCGAGTTTGCTGATCCTTATACTAACCCGACTTGAAAAATACTTATGACCTAGAACTGCAGCCCGCAGGCTGTTCACATGCCAATGTCCGGGGGAAGGAGGGAGGGATGGTTGAAGACAAATGAAGTAGAACTACTCAGATGGAATGTTATGGTGAGTACATAACTTCTTTATCTGAAGTAGTTTACTTCATTTGGTCTTCAACCTGTGGGACAAAGTCCCCAACTATTAAACTCCTGGGTGGCCCTCATGGAAGGATGATCCGGAGCATCGTGGAACCAAAGGATGCTCTCCTTCTAGAAGTCAAATCCAATTTGTAATGAGAAATAAATGTATGAGATGAGGACCAAGTAGCTGCAGAACAAATATCATCCAAAGAGACTCTAGACCAAAAGGCCGCAGACGTAGCCATGGACCCAGTGGAATGAGCTTTCACCCAACCCGGAGGAGACATGCCTCTGTCTTTCTAGACCTGAAGGATGCATGAAGAAATCTACCTAGCAATAGTGACCTTGGAGATAGGTTTTCCCAAAAAGGGTTTATAGAATGATACAGTTTATCGGATTTACAGAAATTTTTTTATCCTGTGTAAATAGAATCTACGAACATCCAGCAAATGGAGTTTGTATTCCATTTTGTTAGCAAAATTAGGAAAGAAAACTGGTAAATTGATGGTTTGATTGATATTAACTGGTGATGCCACCTTGGGAAGAAAGGATGGATTGGTCCGAAGGGAAACCCTATCTTTGTGGAAAATCATATAAGGAACTTTGACAGACAATGCCTGCAGTTCTGAAACCCTTTTAGCAGAGGTAATAGCAACCAGAAATGCTGTTTTCCAAGATAAGAATTTTATATCTGTGGTTGCAGTCAGTTCAAAAGGCAGAGCAACCAGAGCTTGAAGAATCATAGTAAGGTCCCACAGGGGAACAGGATCCTTGACAGGGGGGCGTAATAGAAAAGTCCCTTTGATAAAGGCTTTACACAGTCTGGAGGCGGCTAGAGAGGCAGAATTCTCACCCACATAAAAATGAGAAATGGCAGCCAATTGAACCTTGACAGTAGAAGAACTAGCTCCTTGTTGAAAAATATCAGCTAGAAAATCAAGAATGGCAGAAATAGGAGCCGTGAAGGGGTCTAAACTCCTCTGAGAGGCCCAAAAGGAAAAGCGTTTCCATTTACTGCGATAAACCTTCCTGGTTGAAGACTTATGAGCAGCCACCAGAATAGACCTAACTGACGAGGATAATCCCGGAGTCCTAGTGATCATGGGAACTGGAGCAGCCAAGCTGTGAGCTTCAAACTGTCCGGGTTCGGATGAGGAACCCCCGATGGGTGTGAAATCCGGAGCCAGAAGGTGAGATCAAAGGAAGAGAAACCATACCTGGTGAGGTCAAAACAGGGCAATGAGGATCACTTTGCTCCACAGTCGATGAGCTTTCTGTAGAAACCTCTGAATAAGACGTACTGGAGGGTAAGCATACAGAAGACTGGAAGACCAAGCATGGACTAGAGCATCTCTGGGGGATTTCCCCAGTAGGAGGTTCAGAGTGAAAAACTCACTCCACTTCGTGTTGGAAGGAGATGCAAATAGATTGCAGCAAGGCTGACCCCACTCCAGGAAGATCTGCCCTGCTACTGAAAGATTCAGACACCACTCGTAAGGCATCAGAATAGTCCGACTTAACCCGTCCGCTAGAATGTTGTACCGTCCCGGAATGTGCACTGTGATGAGAAAACGACTGGTGTAGATCGCCCATTCCCACACTCTCATCACCTCGCGACAAAGGGGGTAAGACCTGGTCCCTCCCTGTTTGTTGATATACCAGACCACTGACATGTTGTCTGACTGAATTGCAATGGTTCCCAGAGGAAGAAAGGCAGGATGGGCCTGCAACGATAAAAGGACCGCCCTCATCTTTAGAACGTTTTTGTGCAAGCTGGTCTCTACAGGGGGACCACAGGGCTTGGACTGTCCTGCCCAAACAATGCCCCCCCACCCGAGTTGGGAGGCATCCGTGGTCACTGTGACTTGGGCAGGGACTGAAACAAAGAGTCTTCCCTCCAAAATGTCCGGAGAACACATCCACCATAGAAGGGACGACCATCAGTCTTGACTGAGTTGTACTGGATATGACAATGGAAGTTCCAACAGGGACCATTGTACAGCTAGTTTCTACTGAAGAATTCTCATATGTAATTGGGAGCACAGGAGAAGCGTTATGGTCACCGCCATTAAACCCAAGGCCCTCAGCACTGATTCTGCTGATGGAAGATGAGAATGGTAGTTTAGAGAGGCATGCATCCTCAGGTTTTGTACTCTCCGAGGTCAGGAAAAATTTGCACTGTAATGTATCTATCCTTGCCCCAATGTAATCTTATCACCTGGAGAGGATTTGGAAGTGATTTGGATGCGTTGATTGTGATCCCCAAAAGTAGGGCAAGGTTTAAGAAATAATCCCTGGTTTGAGAGAGTAGACGCCTGGTGGGAGCAGTGAGGAGCCAATCGTCCAGGTACGGATAGAGCTGAATCCCCTGAAGCCTCAGGTGAGCCACTACCACTGCCATCACTTTGGTGAACACTCGGGGCTGTGGTGAGATCAAAGGGTAGGGCTCGAAACTGGTAATGATTGACTCCTAGCCGGAAGCGGAGGAACCTCCTGGAGCTTCTGTGCATCTTTATGTGATAGTAAGCCTCCTGGAGGTCTAATGAGCACATCCAGGTGCTCTCTTGCAGGTACGGCGTGATGGACTGTAGTGTGACCATCTGGAATTTTTCTTTATCAACTGACAGGTCCGGGGTAGATAGGTCCAGAATGGGCCTTAATTCCCCCCATTTTCTTTGGCACCAAAAAGAACCTGGAGTAGAAGCCCGATCTGGACTGATCTGGGGGGACAGTTTCGATTACTCGTTTTCCTAGCAGCTTGGAAATTTCCTGTGCTGCTGCCTCTCTTTGTGTGGGTGGTACATCTGGGAGGTGTTTGGAAGATTTGGGAGGACCCACAAAGAGGACAGAGTATCCTCTGGATATGATCTGAAGCACCCAGCGGTTTGATTTTATGAACTCTCATGCTGCCAGGTGCAAGGACAATCGTCCTCCAACTGCCTCTAGAGTAGAGCAGTTGGGCCACCCTTCAGGGTTGCTTGTCCGGGCCTGTCCAAGAAAGGTTTGAGACCCAAAATTCCTCGGACCCCTCTGCCTCTGGCCAGCATCCATTCTGTCCCCCTTTGCCTCTGGGGGAAGAAGAAGAGTCCAGAGTGTTCCAGGAATATTGTGATTTCGGAAACACATCTTCTTTTGCCCTCTCTGATTCTGGGAAAAGGACCTTTGAGGGTTCGAGAAGTGGATTCCGACGGCAGACAGTGTCTTCCCGTCCTTTTCACTCTGGACTAAAGTCTCTTTGATGGTCTTACCAAAGAGTAGAGCCATCATAAGGGGCACTGGCAAAGGACACCTTGAAAGGTTCTGAAAATTGACATAGCCGGACCCAGCCGCCCTAGCCGCTGCTTCAGTAGCATGTGCAAGGAGTCGCAGGGACATGTTGGAGACTGCTTTCAAAGTGGCCATCTTTGCAGAGAACGAGTCCCTGTCCTCCTGCGACATAGACGTGGGGAGAGACTCTGCCAGCAGCTTGACCAGGTTGCGCTGGAGTCTCATGACGTGGGCCAGGTAGTTCAGCTCCCTAATACAAAAGGTAGCTGAAGCGTAAACCCGCTTCCATAAGCGGTCCATCATCCGCGACTCAGTCAGGAAGATGAACTGAGGAGCTCTTCTGGGATAGTTCCTGCTTTGTGGCTGTTGCTACCATCATAGCGTCTACAGGGGAGCCCTTGATCCATGCTGGCCTATCCGAAGGTGGACTCAAGATCTTGTCAGGCCTTTTGGGAATTGGTTCCACAGTGTCTGGCTCCTTCCAAGCCAGCGAGGTGACCAGGTCCATCAAGGGATCTGCGGGAGGGGACACCCAGGAATTAGATGGGCCAATGCTGAAAGCCTCCAGGAACACGGACTCAGAGGAAGGTTTGGGAGTGGACCAACCTCCTCGTTGGTGAAGGACTTCCATGATGTCTCCAAAGGAGACTTCCTCGGGAGGTGACCTGGGGGAACCTTCCCCTTCATCCAAATTTGTATCCTCAGTGAGGGACTCAGGGGAGTCCAAGTGCCTCCTCTTACAAGTATGCTTGTGAGGCACATCTCTGGTGGGGCTCTCCGGGGAGAACTTACAAGCCACTTGTTCCTCAGGGGGAACCGTATGGGGCTCCTCGAGCACGGGTTGTCCCTCTCGTAAAATTATGGCATTTGTAGAAAGAGCCGAGGGGGTCAGAGCGGAACCCGGGGGGGATAGTCAGGGGTCTCGATCCAGCAGAGAGAACCCTTTCTACCACGTCGAACGCCGAGGGAGAATGAACCTCCTGTGGAACCAATAAGAAAGCCGGCCTCCTCGGTTCTGCGAGAATCGGAGCTGGGCCTGAAGTGGACAGAGCTCCGAGGGAGGGGACTTGGCCAAAGGCGGAGCTGATGAATAAAGTTCCACTCCCTCAGATCCGACACCTAAGCTCTGGTCGGATCCAACACACTCCAGGCAGCTGTCGGCGTCGAGGAAGCAGGTACTATCAGCGCAAACCCCCTGACTAAAGCCATCCTCTGATCAGAGTACTCCGAACCCGCTGGACAGACTGGAGAAGGAGAAATCGGTGTAAAAAAAGGGAAGCGAGCTCCCCCCTCATGAGGGAGGGGGGGCTGGCAAGACCCCCATTTGGATCGGAGTACGAATGGACCTCCTCATCATTTTATCCGTCGACTTTCGATAAGGACTGCGTGGACCTCGATGAGGCCACGGACTCTGACCTTGCAGGTCAGAGCACTGAGGCCCTAGATGTAAAGTGTGTCTCCTCTGGCTCCAGGGAAAACCTCTGAGAACGGAGCCAAGGGGAGTCACGGATCCTATGACTCTTAGCAGGTGAAGGGAGGTCTGGGGACCTCTTATGTTTCTCAGTCCTGGATTTTGTCCCTCTCCTTCTCTCTGCCCCTTTTCCGCTCTACTTCCACAGGCTTTGAAACAGGAGGTTGAGTCCTAGCCTGGGAGGAAGGAGAAGCAAGGGCAAGAGAAAGAGAAGAGGCGGCCACAGCAGCCACTGTGACTGAAGCCGAGGACGAGGCAACTGCCTCAGAAGTGGGAAGAAGGCCTTTCAGGGACAACTTAGCCTTCCTGTCCTTGACTGCACGCAGGTTAAAACCCATGCATATAGAGTACTGAGATAGAACACACCAAAGCACATTACACAAAGAGTGTGGCCATCTGCTGGGGACAACTTATGGCCACACTCAGTCCATCTTTTAAACACTGGCTTATCAGCCATTTAGACAAGAGGGAAAAGAGGTAGGTTATTTTCCCACTGAAAACCACTCACCACACTCACACACAGAACACACTGAGGAGTCAGGGGAAGCAAGTACACTACCAACTACGCTAAACTGAGCTAAACAACTCAAGTTCAAACACACGACGCACCAAGCGAGGGGAGGAAAAGGGAGCCTACACTAATCACTATCCTGAAAGTTATAGAGAAAAAAGGCTTCTAAAAGCTTTGATACCCACTTACTACTTGGAGCTCTGGAGATTGCAATGCTTCAGCTAGCTGCGGCAAATGAGATCTGGGGGTTGGAAGGTAGTGGAGGTGTATTATGGGTAAGGGGAGGAGTTTGGAGCAGATGCTATGGAGATTGCTGGCTTGGATCCGATACGGATCCGGAATCCCACAGGTTGAAGACAAATAAAGTAAACTACTTCAGATTAAGCGTTTTCTGTATACTATCAAATGGTTGTCAACCGTTTACAAAACCACACTGATCATTGTTTATTAATTTCTCTATTATTTCCCCAAGTCTTCTGGCCAGTATAGCTGCAACAAAGACCTTACAATGATGGCTTAGGATTGATATAGGTCTGTAGAACTCTGGTAATATATGATCTTTCTCTGGCTTCTATGACAGCTTCTTTCCGGGAGGAGGAAACTCCTCCCCCTGTAAAATATCATTAAATAACTGCAACCATATTTTTATTATTAGTTTTTCTTCTTCTTCTTTCCACATTTCTAGGGAAATCCCATTAGAATGAGGGGCTTCTTTGTTTTAAGGGCCTGAACAGTATCCACTATTTCACCTCTGTAATGGGATCAAATAGAATTTTTCCCTTCTTCAGCTGATAACCATGGAAGCTTTAGCTTATTGATATAGGCCAGTATGTCTTGGGATGTGCCCTTAGTCCTAAAGAGTTAATATTCAACCAATATGTGTTCCATTTTCTGAAATTCTGTAACCATTTCACATGTGCTGGGGTACTTCACTTTAACTATATTAGCATGAACCCTTTGTTGCCAGAGTCTCAATGCCAACATTTTTGACAATTCTGAGCTATTTTCAAAGTATCTTAATTTAAGGGCAGCCTCCTGTCATTTATTTTATCGAAATAACCGTTAATTTCTTAGCGTCAGGTAGCCAGCCCATCGATAATGTTGACGAGTCTGCCTGAAGTTGCATTTGTTGAAGTTTTTTTTCAGTTTTTCCCTTGCCATTATATTTTCCTTTTGAATTGTTCCAAATATTTTGTGCTTTGCTCACTATTTGGATTTTTAATTTTTCATTGCATCTGTCCCAGTTATTCTAATAACTCACTGCTGTTTTGTTTTAACCCTTCATGTATAGTTTTGTGGAGCCAATCCCTGGATAATTTTCTTTTTAAAGATAGATAAGACAGTGCCACTGCCTCTCTGCAAGGTTTGAATTGAAGTTTTACTGTTAGCTCTACTGGCACTTGATCTGAAATTACTATTGGATGAGTGTTTATTTTCCCAACTGTATATTTATGTTCCTTTTTTATACAAACTCTGTCTAATCTCACACCCCTGTACAATGTCTAGATCAGGCATGGGCAAACTACGGCCCGGGGGCCACATGCGGCCCGTTAAACGTTTTGATTCGGCCCGCCAAACTTGAAAAAATTTAATAAATTAACCTTGTTAATGTTTTATTTCCCCTGCAATTCTGATGTTTCCTCACTAGATGGCGCACTCTAGATATATTGGCTTTGTTGAGGTGAAGCGTAGGCCTATTACTCCACGTTTGCACTTTACCCTTTGACCCACCGCCCCTCTATGAAGATGAGCGGACCCAAGAAAAGGAAAGTGGACAGAGAATGTCGAGTGTTCAATAAGGAGTGGACAACTAAATATTTTTTCACTGAACACCGATCTGCTGTTTGCCTGATATGCCAAGAAACTGTGGCGGTTTTTAAAGAGTATTATATTAGCCGTCACTTTGCCACAAAGCACGCTAATTATGCTAGCAAGCTCTCAACAAAAGAACGGGAAGCTGCTGCTGAGAAGGTGGCAGCTAATTTGAAGGCTCAGCAAAGTTTTTTTCACCGTCAAACTGCCATTCAAGAGTCAAGTACCAAGGCCAGTTTTATGCTTTCATTCAAAATAGCAAAGGCCAGCCAACCACTGTCTGAGGGCGAGTTTTTAAAAGAATGTATGGCAGAGACAGCAGGTATTTTGTGCCCGGAGACCAAAGACAAATTTGAGAAAATCAGCTTATCACGGCGGACAGTGACTCGCCGTGTGGAACTAATAGATGAAGATATCACCAGCAGATTAAACAAAAATGTCGAAGTCATTCACTTTTTATTCTTTAGCACTGGATGAAAGCAACTATGTCAAAGACACTGCTCAGCTCCTCATTTTTATCCGAGGAATCAACGAAACTTTTGAAATAACGGAGGAGTTTTTGACAATGGAGTCTCTGAAAGGACAAACACTGGGAGAGGACTTGTTTGAACGGGTGTCTGCTGCCATCGAAAACATGAAGCTTCCCTGGAGTAAGCTTGTTAACGTCACCACAGATGGATCTCCGAATTTAACGGGAAAAAATGTTGGCCTGCTGAGGAGAATCCAGAATAAAGTGAAAGATGAAAACCCTGACCAGGATGTCATTTTCCTCCACTGCATCATCCACCAGGAATCTCTATGTAAATCGGTGTTACAGCTGAATCATGTTGTGAATCCTGTGGTGAAACTAGTCAACTTCATACGCGCACGGGGACTTCAGCACAGTCAATTCATTGCATTCCTGGAGGAAACTGATGCGGATCACCAGGACCTGCTTTATCACTCCCGTGTCCGCTGGTTGAGTTTGGGCAAAGTGTTTCAACGAGTGTGGGAGCTCAAAGAGGAGATTGGCGTGTTTTTGGAGTGGCAGGGGAAGACTGATGAATTTCCTGAGCTGAGCAACAAGAGCTGGATGTGTGACTTTGCGTTTGCTACGGACGTATTTTCACACTTGAATGAGCTCAACGTGAAACTGCAGGGGAAGGAGCAGTTTGTGCATGACATGTACACAAATGTGAAAGCCTTCAAATCCAAGCTGGCTTTATTCTCCAGGCAGATTTTGAACAAGTCATTCACTCATTTTCCTAGAATAGCCACGCTGAAAGAAGCCGGAGCAAAAGTAAAGAAATACAGTGAGTCACTGGATGCACTGCATGGAGAATTCTGCCATCGGTTTTTGGATTTCGACAAAATTGACAAGTCACTTCAATTGGTGGCCTTTCCTCTGTCACAAGACCCCGAAACAGCTCTGCTTCAGCTCGAACTGATCGACCTTCAGTCCGACCCTGCCTTAAAAGAGAAGTTCAGCTCTCTGAAACTAAATGACTTCTATGCTTCACTCAATGATGCCGCGTTTCCAAATCTAAGGCGAAAAGCGCAGATGATGTTGGCTTTGTTCGGCTCTACCTTCGTGTGTGAACAGACCTTCAGCGTCATGAACATCAACAAAGCCAGCCACAGATCCAAGTTAACAGACCTACACCTCAGATCCATCCTTAGAATCGCCACAACAAAACTAACTCCAGACTTTGATGCGCTGGCTAAAAAAGGAGACCAACAACACTGCTCCCATTAAAATGTGTGTGTCTCCGTGATGCGCACATTGTTAAAATAAACAGTGCGCGCAGATCAAATATAACGCTTCACAGACTGACTTGCTGCAACTGTTTCGTCCTTGCACTGGTCGTTGTTGACTTTTGGCACCGGGAAACAAATTGAATAAAAGGAACAGGACAAGTAAATCTGCATCTCCTACCATTTTTGAAAAAAAAGACAGTCAGGAGGAGAGTGATGGTGATATCCTGAAGGATAACAGAACTTTCAGTGCTTTAAAATAAAATGGTCATTTATTTGATTTTCAGTGTTTAAAGACTCATTTCGAAGTCAGAGATTTTATTGTAATGCTTTTCTTCATTTTCATTGGAAATTAAAGCACATGTTTTTCTCCATATCCCAAGATGTGTATTTTTCCCCCAATGAGGTGATGTTTTCAAAGCATGCCATCTATCTGCTCCTGTTCCGGCCCCTTTGTCAAATGTTAGAACTCAATGTGGCCCACGAATCAAAAAGTTTGCCCACCCCTGGTCTAGATGAATAGAACATTTATTCTTTTATAGTTCCAATGATTTGAGTTGCATCTATCAGGCCAAATGTTTTACTGTATTTGTGCAGGATGAGTACCTCCCTTTTGTACTTTCAGTTGTCTCAGACCACCTGTTACATCCACTGTATTAGCGACTAAATTCCAATATCCCATTATAAATAGGTTACCCGACTGAAATGCGAGAATTCTTGCCAATGATATTAACATCATGTGTTGTGATCGTAGGTGGTAGATGTGTGGTTGCCATCGTGATTCTTACGCCCTTCCACCATCCTTTTGCTGTTCCAAATCTTCCATATGTCTTTAGTCAGTCAGCTGTCTGAAATTGTTCCCTATGTTTTATAAGAATTTATGCCCTTCTTTTTCACTTATTATTTACTCCTGCATAGTACCCATCCATCCTAAAGTCCTTAATACATTATGTGTTCAGATTCATTTAAATGGGCCTTCTGTAGGAGAGCAATTAGTGTTCCACTCCTCATTATATAGGCTATAACCCTTTGCTTTTTTTGCAAGTCTGGTAGACCAATAACATTTCATATGAGTGAACTGAGCATCATTAAAATTGTGTTGCACTGTCTCAATTGAGTCT